>NW_021166900.1:240000-258598 GCF_900634415.1 Cottoperca gobio | reverse complement strand
GGCCTGTAAGGAAATCTGCATCATCAGCAGCAGTGAGGCGTTCAGGGGATCAAACCAGCAGCAAGTAGTACACATCCTCCTGAGCTCCAGCAGTGAAAGAGAAGCAATCGTTCAAACAGTCGATGCTTCTTCTGCAACAACCGCACAAACCAGTTTTCACTTTCCGTCCTGGTAAGAACAAATTCAATTTCTGTCGACCTCCATCCTGCAGCAGCACGTCACACACACCAGACTCTGCTCCTTTCTGCTGAAACTCTCCACGTTATACGACACGTATCGAACGTAGAGCGACGCCGACCTCTCACTTCCTCCACGGGGAACTCCATGCCTCATTACAGACATTAAAGAGGATCCGTCACAACACGTCCATGTGTCGGGGCGGAGGCTCTGATGGGGACGCTGAGGTTTCTGTGCACGGGTGAATGAGTGGTGGAGGAGAGGAGGGGGGGGGGTTCATCGACGGAGGTGGTGGAAACGAATCTGCAGTCAGAGACACAACGCCCCCCCCCACCACCACCCACTGTGGGAATGTGGTTTTACCACACACACAGTGTCGGTGAGTTTTCTTGTGAGTTTGCATTTATTTGAATATTTGTGTGTGTGTGTGTGTGTGTGTGTGTGTGTGTGTGTGTGTGTGTGTGTGTGTGTGTGTGTGTGTGTGTGTGTGTGTGTTGATTCAGGAAGTAAAAGCTGTAGTTGTTGCACCTTGTCCTCCACAGAGCCGTGAGAAGCCAATCACACACGTCCAACAGAAGGAGAATGCGGGTGAACGTTCAGCAGTTCCCCGCCTGACAAACATAAAGTCTGCAGATGACAGTTTGCTCTACAAACATCAGGTGAAGGTGTGTCTGTGACTTTACCTCCCTCTTAAGATTCACACAAATCTCACAGGTGTCATATTGTCTTCTACATCCTTCTCCAGTGTCAGTGGGCTTTCCTTTTGTCCATTAAATAATGTAACATATATTAAACCCGACGACTAGATGTTGAAGAGCACAACCGAAATCCTTTCATGCTTTAACTAAAATGATCTTTTTAATCCCAAATCAAAGCTGCAGCTCCTCGTGTGTGTGTGTGTGTGTGTGTGTGTGTGTGTGTGTGTGTGTGTGTGTGTGTGTGTGTGTTGTTGTCTCATCACAACTGTTTACTTCCTCATCAGTTTACCAGCTGACAAACATTTGACTTTGGCTCCTCGGGCTCTTTAGATGGAACTCTGTTTGAAGTGATGGAGCGTCCCATCGGCTGCAGACAAGACCTTTGCATGGCCTGAGTGTGTGTGTGTGTGTGTGTGTGTGTGTGTGTGTGTGTGTGTGTGTGTGTGTGTGTGTGTGTGTGTGTGTGTGTGCGTTTGTTTTGTAAGGTGCTCTGGGAGCAAATTAGAGCAAATTGTAGCGGATGAGTTCAGAGAAGATCTGAGGGAGTCCCTGATCTCACACACACACACACACACACACACACACACACACACTCACACACACACACACACACACACACACACTTCTTGAGTCCTTTCTGCACAATTCATAGCGTCACGCTGTTAAAAACAAACGATGAATGTCTGAAACATAAAGCAGCAGGAAACAAGAACGTTTTCATTTATGAATTATGGTTTTGCAGAACCAAAGTTTCCTATATATTTGCACATACTGCACACATTTATTTATTTATCTTCCTTGCAAATAGAATTTAGTTCCCCGTCTTTATTTCTGGCTTAGAGCTGCTTGTACGTACTTTGTTGTACTCGCCAAATGTTTTATTTTATTCTAATTGAAATATTTGAATATGTATTTAAATGTGTGCGTCGGGTTAATGACTGTTAATCGTCCTGATCTGCAGACTGTGAACAGTTAAGAGCTTTATAAGACGACCTAACGAGTCACAACAGTTACTCTGAACTTTAACAGAAAGACGAGTTTGTAAAAGTTACTGGAGAGAAAAACAAACTTCAGATCCACCACGAGAAGCTTCTCAGCGAGGAAACTCTGTGAAGCTCATAATGAGTAAACACAGATCTGAAGATGTTAATATCTTAATTATAAGAGACAGACGGAGTCACGTTTCCCTCTAACATGATCATGTACAATTAAATATACAAACTTCCCACATGTGGATCAGTGTTCAGTTCAATGACATATTTACTCAGCAGGAAAACACACGAGCGTATTCAACAGAGCGACTCGCAGGATCGAGTTCACGGAGACGTTTGTCTTCTGGTTGTTAAAGACGTGGTGAGCCGCAGGAATGTGAGCGTCACTCTGCTGCAGCGAGGAGCCCGACACACAACACACACATCACACACACACAACACACACGTTTAAGATACTCGTGCACGTTTACTTTTGGCAGAACAATGAAGATATGCATGTGACAGACAGAGACTTGAGATGTCCTGTTCGAAGGTCGAGCGTGGGTTTAAAAGTGCAAACTGCAGCATGTGGACTCCCCGCGCTGCTCCTCACACCTCTCAGCTCCAGAGTTTTGTGTTTTAGTTACTTTATAGCACTTCCACGTCCAAAAGCTCTAAATGTTTCCTAAAAAGAGTTGCTGTAAGGTGTGGTGCACGTTGAACGCAGTCATCAGTGACACATTAACATCTTACTTTCTGTGTTTCTGCACCAGAAGTCTAATAAACGACTTGAATCTTCTTCTTCTGCACTTTGCTGTCGCATTAATACTTTTATATGCACGTTACTGCCGATCTTTAACTCTTCATGCTTTAGTTTGAAACATCCCTACATGCTTCTATAAGCAGCACTTATGATGCATTTTATTTTTGACATTGATGAACTTCAGTAACAGACAATGCGTCAGTGTGACGTGTTACACGATGTTTACACGATATTACACATCCTGTAACTGACTGATAGAAGTCGCTTCACTTGCACAAACACAAACTATTTCCCAACATTTGTCTCGTTCATCAACTAAAGGCACAATAAAGATCTTTAAAGGAAACAAAGTGCACGTTGCCCCCCCCCCAGATGAATGAACACGTTGAGCGCCTGACAAACAGCCGTCTCCACTTAACAAACACGTCACATGATCCAAACTTTCCCATATTCTCAACATTTTTACGATTTGCACTTCAAACATTTAACAGATTAGTTGACTGACGAGAAGTTTCCCTGAACACAAAACACGCTGAAATTAAAAGCCAAGTCTGAACCCCCCCCCGCTGGAGAATGTGTGTGTTCAACCACACGAACACACACATTCTCTCGCACGGACAAATGGAGTCGACAACTGTGTGTTTACGTCTTCAAGTCTGATGCTGATTGAAGTGGATGAGCTGAGGATCAAACCTCAGAGGAGCTCACAGGGATTTAAAGCCTCCCCCCCTCCCCCCCCTCTCTCTGCTCTGTAATCGCTGTGTTGTGGTGGTGACGCTCTCTCCTCCCTCCTCCCTCCTCTCCCTCTCCTCTCCGCTGTATATAAGTGTGGAAGGCTGCCTTGTGTTTCAGACACAGAGGGAATGAACTCAAGCCTGTGGGACGTACGGCGCAGAGGGCCACCATGACCCCTGCAGGGCCCCCGAAGAAGAGACCTCCACCTCCCCCTGGACTGCTCATTACTGCTCGTGTGCAGCATCTACAGGTGAGCTATTACACTCAGGTAGCAGGGAATGAACTCTTCTTTCTAGAGGAGAAAAGAGAGGACGGTGAAGTGTATTTTTAAACCCAGAGGGAGGAGGGGGGCCCCTGGGTGCTCCAGCAGGGATACAGCGTCTGTTTTGGGTGATGCAGGAAGGGGAAGGAGGGGGGGGGGAGCCCTCTGCCATGCCAGGAATGTTGCCTCACCCTTAACAATACCCTCGCAGGGAAGTTCCTCTAATGTGGTGCTACAGGCAATAACGCTCGGCTCAGACGCTGCACACCAGGAGTGATGCAGACGTTACAGTGAGGTGGAGCTGACGCTGACTCATACAGACAGTACACACGACAACACGGGAGGTCACGCCACACGAGGAACGCCAGTGAGAGCATCTGGATTAAAGTTCATCACAGGCGGGTTTCTGTTTCTGGGTGTTGTTTGTCAGTCTGGCCTCCACAGAGAGACAGAGGTCAACATGTCTGAGCAGCACACAGGAGTTCATCTGGTGATGCTCCGCCTGCAGCTGCTGCACAACTTCTTCCAACAGTGAGAAACACGGCCTCTTGTGATGTGTACAGATGTGGAGGATCAGCTGTGATGAGGAGATGTTTCAGCTGCACAAGGATGAAACATTCATGTAAGAAAGTATCTCAAACGTTGACTCAGTAGTTCTAGATGTATAATAAGTGGTAGAGATGTGCCAACATTACTATCAGAGGAAACTCTTCAAAGAAAGTAAAAACCTAAAAACCTGATCTTATACCTCATACTGCACTTACAACACACACACACACACACACACACACACACACACACACACTAACGCTGTCTTTAATGGCTCGTGTATAGTTTATACTCTTATCCAGCTTGATTTACATATTGATCTGTTCTTCTGTCTCTGAGCTGCTGTGAACCTTCTGGGATCAACAAAGACTCGACGTCTTCAAAGGTTCACGTCTCTCCGTCTCATTCTGATCCTCTTCTTCTTTACATGCGTCACTTTGTCACACGACTCTTCCTCAACAGGAAGTGTGTATGAATGATGAACAGAGACGACAGCAGAGTGATTTATGGATCAGATGTCATTGTTTTCATCCTCATTACTTGTTTCTTCTCCCTCTGAGGTCATCCATCTGTTTTTTCAATCTGACACATCATCCACAACTCACCAACTCGTCTCCGTCCTGGCAGAGCGTCTCCTCTCCAGGCCTCTGGCTCGGCCGCGTGGAAAGATTTCCGCCTTCCTCTCTGGCTTTTGTTGTCGGGCTCTCGTGCGAGGAACATGAATCACGACCACATTTCAGCCACCAGGAATATTTGCTTCTCTTTGCCCTGGTGGTTCAACCGGCGGAAAGTCCGGATGCAGAGATGTGATGCTGCGTGTTTGAAGAGGTGACGGAGGAAACATGTCTTCACGTACGACACCTTTCAACAGAAACCTTTCCAGTTCTTCTACATGCAGGCAGCTATTTGCAGATACAGGTCTGCAGCTCTCATGATGTGTGACGCGTCCGTGCAGCCACAGTTCAGAGGGACTCGTGACGTCCGGTCGATGTTGGAACACATTTATGTGGCAGATGGTGCATGTGAGAGAATCTGTTTTTTTGGCCCCCCGCTCCTCGGCCCTCCATCAGGAGTTCGGCTCGATTCCCAAAAATAAATCCCACAGAGGAGATGCTGCTGCCTCTCCCGGCGTGTGTGAACGTGCTCGTCTTCCAACCCACTTAGAAATGCCTCCATCAAACTGTCAGCTTCATACTTTCTCTGGGCATGAAATCCACTCATGTTCCAGGAGACACTGCTGTGAAATGAGCTCCTTTGAGGACGCTGTGGAGGAGGCGCTGCAGCACACTGAGCCCCACATCAAAGACAAGAACTGTCTCACGTGAACAGCTGATGATGATGATGATGAACCGATCATCAGCTGTGCAGAGTCACACAGAACCTCTCCTCCTGTGTCTTCATCCTCCGGCTCAGAGACGCTGCAGAGAGGCCGAACAACCGTCCGCACTACACTTCAAATTCACCCAGTTTTCCAACAGAGACACAGAAAATTTGACGTTTTCTCTCATTCTTGTTTTTGTTGAATGAATGCAGCTGTTCCACAAGAACCACAGACATCAACAAACCCTTATCTTAATCGATGGCAGACCGGCCCGCGGCTCCAGGCCTCTCTGGATAACTTTGACACAAAGCCAGACGTTAAACATGAAGTCTCATCAAGGCTGCGTCCAGCTCAGCCGCACACTGTGGCTGCGTTGCACTTTGTATGAGACGGTCCTCACCTGAAACACGATGACACGTTTTTTCGAGCACTTAGTCGATGTTGTGGTTTGAGCTCAAACGACGAGTCGATCAGAAGGAAAAAACAAGGTTTCTGCATTTTGACGATGGATTCGTCGCCTCAGTTCTTCCTTTGTCTCTGACTTCTGGTCAAACAAATTCATTTGTAGACGTCACTTTGGGCCGCCCGACTTTGGGTTTTGAATGTCGTCTGTGGACAGATGTAGGAATGTTGTGTGCTTGATTGATTGATAGAAGATTGATTGACAGCATATTGACAGATGTGGTTTTCAAAGAACAGTTGCAAGGAAACGCCCGGCATGCAAATGTGATTTGGTTTTAGGGAGAGTTATGTGCAACAAAGTGTGAGACTTTGCGTCTCAGACCAACAACCAAGAGGTTTTAGGGGCCGAAACCTAACCAAACCCCAGAGACGATGCTCAGAAAACACTGATATGAATAGTTTTTGATGAAGGTCATATGAGTTGGAAGCATTTAGTATTTTGAATGCCAGTTAAACAAAGGTACTCCAACAGAAAACCTATAAAGAGAATCAGAAACATGTCGATCATCAACTCTCGCCTTCAGCTGGACTGATATGCAGCCGTACGTCCACACATCACAAGGATCTGCTTCCACTAAGTGCAGCAGTCAAGTTATTTCCAAACCTACAGGGAAGAACTGGGAGCAGCACAAAGGAAGGAAAACACTTTGATTCCAAACCGACATAAATAAAACTGCCATAAACTTTATAGAACTTCTCAGGAATGCTAACGAACAGGAAACAATGTCTACTAAGTAGATGTAGGATTTTTATCTGCGATACTACGGTTTGTCGTACAAGCTTTCTCCACGCTAACATGTTAGCTTGTAAAGCGAGCGATGAAGAGGAAACACGTTAACTAACTCACGCCTCATGCTAACGCTTTAGCGCACACGATGTTAAGAGTCTAAAGCTTGAGCGTACATTTAGTTTAGGACAGTTGGTTGTATGCTAACACGTTAGCTTAAACGCTCTCAGGTGACAGAAGGTTCTGACTTGTTAAAGCTTTAGATACACATAATCAAAGAATCATTCGTTGCAGCCTCACAGTGACAGGCTGAAGGTTTAGGCTCCCTGCTACACAGAAGTTTAGTGTGTGAAATTATACATTTCTGATTAAACATAAAGTTATAAAAGTAAATAATCTTGCAAAATGAAGATCATTGTTGAATGTTACAATAAATAAAGTACAAGATGTCCTGAGAGTGAATATGAATTTAGAAAGAAGACGCCGCACTGAGAGTTTAACTTCCTGTTTCTGTCATGTGGGTTTCCATTTTCCAAAAAGCCACAAATAACATTTTACAGACAATATTTTGTCAACAATTCTATTTTTCAGGTTGTTTTCTGACAAACTCTTGCAAAATGTAGCATCGCAGAGCTAACTCACTTTCACAATGCTATGTTTGTTAGCTGTGTACATATCTAATGGTAGATAAAGAAATATAGGAAGCGTTTACCATTTACATTACATCTTGGGAGAAGCAGCGAGGAGCCGTGTGCTCTCTGACCAGCTGTGTTCTGGACGCGGAGACGCAGCAAACGCTGAACCTCACTGAGACATTTGGCAGCGAGGCCCGTCATTGTGGCCTGAGGCTTCGGCTGTGGGTAGAGGAGGACTAGATGTGGACATCTGAGGTCCTCCTTCCAATCCCTGGGTGTCAACTGACTTCCTCTCTGTGACCTCTGACCCCTGGTTGCCAGAACTATTAATGTCTCGGAGGACAAAATTCAGAATGTGGTCTAAATTCTTGTTGCCGTGGAAAGTGTTCAAAGTATTACGACTCATCCTCCGGGGAGAAAATCAACAGATCATTTCATGGAAATCTAACTAACGACTATTTTTATACCCATATTCAGACTTTCTTGATTAATTGAATTGGTGTCTTGTCTGTAAAACGTCCTAAAGATAGTAAAGAAATGCTCACCACAACTTCCCAGAGCCAAACGTCTTTAAATGTCTTTTTTTATCCGACAAAAACCAAAGATATTCAGTTTTACAATCACATGACACAGAAAAGCAGCAAATCCTCACAAATAAGAAGCTGAATCCAAAAACTCTTTAGTATTTTTGCTAAAAAGTGCTAATAGTTTCAGCTCTATCATTATTTCTCTAAGTTGATGTATAACTTGTACAGCTGTGATGTAAGACTGCAGAATAATGACGTTCCTGTTAGCAGTTAGCATTCATTTAAGCTCCTGAATCTTGACTTTAAATGTATTCAGTGGCAAATATTCAAATTAAAAATAGTCCACATGGTGAATGCGTATAAAAAGTCCATCCATAGTGTTGTAGGGGATCTCCAAGGAATCAAAAATGTCTGCTGGGAAATAAATAAAGATTTAATTTCTGCAGAACGTCAGTGTGCCAGATGTTTTAACAGACTGAAAATGGAAAAATTATCGGCTCATGCAAAAAGCTTTCAGTATCTTGTGTTGTGCTTCAACACTCGCAGGAAACACAGATGTGTGTTTACTCACAGAAGCTGTGGAGGACCAGAGCAACTGTTGCAGCTGGGACTTCCATAAACTTATCGAAACAATATGAAAACAGTCAGAGGGTCAAATGAAGTTGAGGAGACTTCTGCAGACTTCACACTGTCATTAAAAGCTTTGGGTTTAGTGCCTCTGTGGCTTATTCTGTCAGTCAGCGTTGTGAAATACTGCATGAGACACGTCTAGGCCCGGGGTCGTGTACAGCCAACCTCCCTGGGCAGGCTTCAGGGGGGGGGGAGACAAAGGGAAGACACGGGGAGACAAGGGGAGACAAGAGGAGACAAAGGGAGACAAGAGGAGACAAAGGGAGACAAGAGGAGACAAGGGGAGACAAAGGGAGACAAGAGGAGACAAGGGGAGACAAGAGGAGACAAAGGGAGACAAGAGGAGACAAAGGGAGACAAGGGGAGACAAGAGGAGACAAAGGGAGACAAGGGGAGACAAAGGGAGACAAGAGGAGACAAAGGGAGACAAGAGGAGACAAGGGGAGACAAAGGGAGACAAGGGGAGACAAGGGGAGACAAGAGGAGACAAAGGGAGACAAGAGGAGACAAGGGGAGACAAAGGGAGACAAGGAGAGACAAGGGGAGACAAGGGGAGACAAGAGGAGACAAAGGGAGACAAGGGGAGACAAAGGGAGACAAGGAGAGACAAGGAGAGACAAGGGGAGACAAGGAGAGACAAGGAGAGACAAGGGGAGACAAGGAGAGACAAGGGGAGACAAAGGGAGACAAGGGGAGACAAGAGGAGACAAGGAGAGACAAAGGGAGACAAAGGGAGACAAAGGGAGACAAGGAAAGACAAGAGGAGACAAGGAGAGACAAGGGGAGACAATGGGAGACAATGGGAGACAAGGGGAGACAAGAGGAGACAAAAGGAGACAAGAGGAGACAAAGGGAGACAAGGGGAGACAAAGGGAGACAAAGGGAGACAAAAGGAGACAAAAGGAGACAAGGGGAGACAAGAGGTGACAAGGGGAGACAAGGGGAGACAATGGGAGACAAGAGGAGACAAAGGGAGACAAGGGGAGACAAAGGGAGACAAAAGGAGACAAGGGGAGACAAGAGGTGACAATGGGAGACAAGGGGAGACAATGGGAGACAAGAGGAGACAAAGGGAGACAAGGGGAGACAAGAGGAGACAAGGGGAGCCAAGAGGAGACAAAGGGAGACAAGGGGAGACAAAGGGAGACAAGGGGAGACAAGAGGAGACAAAGAGAGACAAGAGGAGACAAAAGGAGACAAGGGGAGGCAAGAGGTGACAATGGGAGACAAGGGGAGACAAGGGGAGACAAGAGGAGACAAGGGGAGACAAGAGGAGACAAGAGGAGACAAAGGGAGACTAGGGGAGACAAGAGGAGACAATGGGAGACAAGGGGAGACAAAGGGAGAGAAGAGGAGACAAAGGGAGACAAGGGGAGACAAGGGGAGACTAAGGGAGACAAGGGGAGACAAGAGGAGACAAAGGGAGACAAGGGGAGACAAAGGGAGACAAGAGGAGACAAAGGGAGACAATGGGAGACAAGAGGAGACAAGGGGAGACAAGAGGAGACAGGTGGAGACAAAAGGAGACATGGGGAGACAAAGGGAGACAATGGGAGATAAGAGGAGACAAGGGGAGACAAGGAGAGAAACATCAAAAACAAATAAATCCTCATATGACGGTTATCGTAAATTAAAGAAT
The DNA here is from genome assembly GCF_900634415.1 of Cottoperca gobio. NCBI lineage: Eukaryota > Metazoa > Chordata > Actinopteri > Perciformes > Bovichtidae > Cottoperca > Cottoperca gobio. Next base: position 248,502 of record NW_021166900.1, on the reverse strand, counting down.
GGCATATCTTGGGAGCTAAAAATGGCTACGCTTGATGAAGTTGGTTAAATATTCAATATTTAATTTCTTTCTCTTGCCTTCCCTCCTCAGGATGATTGACAGCTGCTCCTCCTGAACCCCAGGATGCCTGTGGTTCTAGTGGGCGGGACATCCTCCACCCACCACGTCGTACCTGTCGCCCTCACCTGCTCCTGGCTGCTCTTGCTCTTCCACGGCGCCTTCGGTCAGAAACCCGCCAAGCTGCCTCTGATTGGCCGGAAGCCCTTCATTGCCGCCTGGAACGCCCCGCTAGACATGTGCACCATCAAGTACAACGTCACGACCAACGCCGACCGCCTCTTCCACATCCATGGAAGCCCGCGTGCTGATTGGACGGGTCAGAACGTCACCATCTTCTACGCCAATCGGCTGGGCTACTACCCTCACTACACGCCGAAGGGGGACGCTGTGCACGGTGGCCTGCCGCAGAACTGCAGCCTGGACCTGCACCTGTTCAAGGCCTACCAGGACATCAACCACTTCATCCCCGCTGAGGACTTCCGCGGCCTCGCCGTCATTGACTGGGAGTTCTGGCGGCCTCAGTGGAACCGTAACTGGCATAAGAAGGACATCTACCGGCGCAAGTCGAGGGAGCTGACCGCCAAGGCATACGTCAATGTGACGGCGGCACAGGTGGAGGAGCTGGCACGCCGGCGGTTTGAAAAGAGCGCCAAGGCGTTCATGCAGAGGACTATCCAGCTGGGGACGCGCCTTCGCCCCAACGGCCTCTGGGGCTTCTACCTCTACCCCGACTGCCACAACTACAACCTGCACGAGCAGAACTACACAGGCTTCTGCCCCCTGCTGGAGAGGCTGAGGAACGACGAGCTGCTGTGGCTGTGGAACAGCAGCACGGCGCTCTTCCCCTCTGTGGCGATCAGGAAGAGTCACACCAACAGCATCAGCAACCTGCACTTCACCCAGCACAGGATCCGAGAGTCGCTGCGCGTGGCCTCGCTGACCTCGAGGGAGTACGACCTCCCCACCTACGTGTACCTAAGGCTGGGCTACAGAGACGAGGCGCTGGCCTTCCTCACCATGGTAAGAAAGACGTTATTTTCTCCCTTTGACTTTATTTATTTATATAACGCCTTTTGTGCAAAGTTGCAATACAAGAAGCTGAACAAAACAATGAAAATACAACAATGCAACGAACAGCAGGGTAAACACCGGGAGATAAAAGATTTAAATATACTTTAGTGGATTTAGATTTAGAGAATGTTAAAAAGATACACACGCACAACTACATATTTCACTTCCTGAGCGACGTGTTACCATGAAACGTCCTGCAGCGTGTTATCGTTACATTACGTTTAATTTTAAAACATATATTTGAAGTTTGACAGTGTGAGGGAGCTGCAGCTCCATGTTGCACAGCTGTTTGTGTTGAGCCACAAACACTTGAATAAACTTCACATTACTTCTGTTCCACGCCTTGGAAATATGTTGTCTGTTTAATAAAAACAGCAAAATCCTTTTACCAGCAACAATTACTCAGTTTCTTGTGTCTGCACGAAGACAGAAAGGAAAGCAATAAATATGTTTTCATTGAAAGAGCAGCCTGACCTCAATGAATCTGTTTGTTTAGTGCTCACACATCCACAGGATGTGACCAGCAGCAGCATGAGCAACAGGGAACTGCAGGCTGCGTGAGGAACAGCTGTGAGGTCATTTCCTGCAGACTGCAACACGGTGGGAAACATCAAGAGTCTCCTGCACCTCTCTGTGCAAAACATTTAGTTTCCTGAGTCACATAAACCAACAGAAAGCCTTTTCCCTCTGCAGTCTACCTTCACGATGGAGCAACGTTAAGTACGTTACAGTACAGTAAATACAGTCAGATGTTGTTCAACCTCATAATATCCTCAGAAATATAACATGGAGACAAAAGAGTTAAAATAATAAAACAATATAATTAAAACATCCATAAAACAGAGACAGATGTTATTTACCAGCGACGTCCACATTTACTCAAAGTGTCCGTAAATGGAAATACTTAAAGTTCCTCAAAAGTCACTTAAGTACAATAATTGTGTAAATGTACTTTTCTTTCAGTCATTCATCCTCTGAGTGTGTTGTGGAGAAGCTTTGTGAGACATATTATCAAACTAATGCAACTTATACGAGAAGGTTTAAACTCCTCAACATATATAAACATGAGTCTGAGCTCTGCTGCCACCTGCTGGACATCCACAGAGCAGCAGCTCAGATACAAACTCAGCATCCTGAAACTGCACGACCAGAGTTTAGAAATCACCTGAAACACATCTTAGTGCTGCAGATACAGAACATCTGGAGAACATCTGGATCTTTGCTTTCTTTAATATTTGAGAAATACCTTTTTGCTCAACATAAATATTCTCTCTAATCTTTTTGTGCACGTTACAAATGAACTGCATTCAATAACTATGACATGCAGATCCATTCTGATGAAGCAGAACGCCATCTTAGTTTACTTTGATTTTTGTTTCATTAAAATGCTTCTTGTGCTTCCACTTGTTATTTGTAAAAAGTGAAATGTTATTGACTCTCGGCCCGGTGTTGTTAAAGTAAACGTGTGTGTGTGTGTGTGTGTGTGTGTGTGTGTGTGTGTGTGTGTGTGTGTGTGTGTGTGTGATGGCCCTGTGATGTGACGTCTGTGTGTTTCCTGCAGAAAGACTTGATCCACACCATCGGGGAGAGTGCTGCTCTGGGAGCTGCAGGGTTCGTCATATGGGGGGATCTGAACCTGACCTCCTCCAGGGTGGGTGTCCTCTGCCAAACAATCCCCCAAAATCTGTCCCCTCTCTTACTTTCTCTAAAACACACTTTTCTAATTGCCGTTGAGACGGATGAAGTCTGTGGTTTGTTTTGGACTCCTAACAAACCGCAGCAGTGAATAGTCAGACAACAGAAACATCATGTGGTCGCTGCGTGTTCCTGAAACCACGCTGACATTTTGAAAACGATGTGTGTGTGGCCAGCAGGGATCCTGTCTGCATGGAGGAGAGTTCATCCAGAGAGTCTCAGAGACTAGATCATGCACTGACACAACAGTTAAAGATGCATCAGTTTGTTTCAGCCACTAGGGGGCAGACACACAGCCCGGACATACTATCACCTTCTAACATGAAGAAGTCAATATCCACTCTCCTTATAGATCTGATTTGGACATTTGTCAACAACTGCTTGGTATATTTGCAGTCAGTCAACTATTTTCATAATGTGAGAGAAAACAGTTTCCAAACCGCCCAGAACGAGACATAATGTGCCATAAAAGTAAAACTGAAGGAGTGAATGTGTTTGTTTCCACAGTATAACTGCACCAAGGTGAAAACCTTCCTGAGCCACCGCCTGGGTCAGTACATCACCAACGTGACGCGAGCTGCGGAGGTCTGTAGCGACTTCCTGTGCCAGAGTAATGGCCGCTGCGTCCGCCGGGACCCCCTCGCCCGTCATTACCTCCACCTGAGCGCCGCCAGCTACCACATCCAGCCCGCCAACGACGGGGACTTTGTCGTCACGGGGTGGCACACGCAGCACGAGCTGCAGCTGCTGACTGAGAGGTTTCGCTGCCACTGCTACGAGGGCCACGAGGGCGAGCGCTGCGACAGCATCAACAAAGTGAGGGAGGACGACGCGCCGTGGCCCCCCCACGGCGAGGAGGACGAGCAGGAGAGGCGGAGGACGGAGTGGGAGGACGAGCAGGGTGAGAGGTGGGAGGCGGGGGAGAGCGGGACGCTGCTGCACCGCTGCAGCCTTCAGCTGATGGGGCTGATGCTCCTGTTGGTCAGGACGGCCGTATGACAACACAGCTGTGCAGATGTTACTTCTCAACACTCAGACAGATGCTTTTCATTTAAGAGGGAGAAAGACTTCGGCCGGATCTGAACCCAGGACGTTACTGTTTTAGCTGATGCACCCCCCCCCCCCTCTTTGAAAGAGCAGATGTTGATTATCATCAGTGAATCTCGAGATATTCTTTTACTTAATTATCATGTTGGCCTCGTCAGTGAACACATCAGATGTGTTCAGGGGTGCTTAATAACTGCTGCTTCCATGTGAGACAACGAAAACAAATACTTCCATCAACATATTTATGTGATTAACAAACACGAGCTTCACACATGAACACAAAGCCAGAATAAATAATGACTCCAAGTCTGCAGCCCTGCAGCTCTGAGGCTGTGTTAAGGTACGAAGCTAAATGCTAACATGCTGATGCTAAGCGAGTATAATGTTTCACCATTTTAGTTTAGCATGTTAGCATGCTAACACTTGCTATGTAGCAATACACACAAAGTACAGCTGAAGCTGACGGGATGCCGTAAGTTCTGCCTATAAACCAAAATATTGGAGAAATTAGACTTTTAATCTGATGATGAGGATGAGCAAAGTTACTACAGTTAACCCTGAGGGGGGGGGGACATTTCACTCAAAACCACCAAAGACGACCTCATGGTGGCGTTACAGGAACAGACGGGGGGGTCACATGTCCGAAGGGTTCGTCCTCTGGGAGCCATGAACGTCACATTTTATGCTAATCTTTGCTAGTTTTGCGTCGCTGGAGGCCATTAGAGGAACGTCAGCTGACACACACACAGTCAGCTGACAGTGTTGAGAAGTTACAAACACTTATGACGGCACTTTACCAGGTTTCTGAAGGTTTCTGGTTGATTGTAAGTGAAGCTGAACTGGACTTCTGCAACAATCTGCACGGCCTCTTCCGCCAACAACTGCATCCGTTCTTCCAGGAATGTTAATAAATAAATGTAGATATTGTTTGTCAAAGTGTGGACGGAGTCGAGGATCGGATCCAGCTTCTACTTCTGGCTGTGGGATGATCCTCCAGTCTGTTGTCAGGAGGCTAAATCTATGATCTGAAACCAAAGGGTGCTGCTGTGCCACTCAAGACATGGCATGAAACTTAACGAGCTGTTATTTCACATTGCATTATACATGAAGTGTGTTTATTTTGTACTGTTGCTGACATTATACTCTTCTAGTACAGCATGTTGTAGGTGCTATTAATATCATCTGTATTCTACAGAGATTCCAGTACACGTATAGAGGATCAGGTTTGTTACTATATCTGAGCAGAAACAAATCAACAGTGTCTCCTGATGTCTGAAGCTCTGAGGCGGACGTGCAGCACTGTAGCTGACGAAACACTGAACAGGATGTAAGACGGCACACACTGTATCTACACGACTCAGTGGCTCTCTGTGGCTCCACGGTTCTGCAACGCCCACTTCTCACCAAAGTAGAAAGCTGCATGAAGCGGGTCGGAGGCCTTTGAGTCCAATACAGAGAAACGTTTCTCACCTGATCGTTGTCTCTTTTTATCTCTTTTAATTGAATTTGATCGGGAACATTTGAAGCTGGAGGCCGCAGAGCAGCGAACAGGAGGAAGTGTCGAGATGAGAAAACAATCGTCACTAAATGTTCCTCGCTTCTTCTGGAGCTTCAAACCCTCAACCTTTAGGTAGTCGGGTCAGAAAAGGCTCGTTTTGAACTTCAGGAAAAGTCGGGTTTTTTCACGAGTAGCGCAAAATGTGTCTTCAACCCAATTCATGCCCCCAGGAGCAGGTCTGTGTCCACTTTATGTATACACCACTCGTAAAACTCACTTTGAGCTCAGTATGAACCCACAAAGTGTTAGAGACTGGCGTCTAAAAAAACAAAGTGTTCAGGGGTCCGGGAGCGTTTTAAATCAAAGTGGAGGACCTGAGACCTCTTTTGGGATCTGGCCCTCCCGAAGCTCCTCGTGAAGGTCCAGTTTCTTTAAATATCGACATGCAGCGTCTGCAACACTGATCCTGGATTTAACTGAACCAGAACTTTCATCTCAAACCTTCAGGTGACGTTCAGGTCTGAAGAGTTTCACTTCATCATGATGCAGTTTGATTCCTCTGCAGATTGTAAACCAAATATGCAACGAGGACTATGCAACACATGGACAATGTTACCTGAATGGAAATGCACTGCAAATAAAGACGTTTTTTCAGAACACCTGATGTTTCTTTAGATGTTGTCTGTGCACATAGAGAGGATGTTGGCAGCCATGTTTAATTATCAGAGAAACAAGTGTGCCGTGTATGAGCAATGACTTTTAGTCTTCTTTGTAAAACACATCCTAAAGGGGGGAACAACTTTAAATAAACCTCAAAGTTATTCTGATCTTTTCACGTACAAAGCAACAAACCTGCAAACCTGCAACATCAAACGAGTTTCTGTCTGAGTACGGAGGACTGAAAAGAGGAAGAGGTCGTGCAAGGAGAAGTTACATTCTCTGACTTTCTCACCGACGATGACTTGTGAAAAATACCACACATTCAAAAACCTGCAAGTGTGAAGCAGATACGTGTCGACAGTGCAGTCACTCGTCACATCACTTGTTCCTAAAGGGTTGGAAAAGGGCAAAATCGATCACCTACAAAATATTACTGAGACACGTACCAACCAGGACTCAAAATGACCCCGAAGAAACATAAAACGACTACAAAGAGACACAAAACGACTACAAAGAGACACAAAAACACCACAAAGAGACAAAAAACAACTACAAAGAGACTACAAAGAGACACAAAACGACTTCAAAGAGACACAAAACGACTTCAAAGAGACACAAAAAGACTACAAAGACACACAAAACGACTTCAAAGAGACACAAAACGACTACAAAGACACAAAACAGCGGCTAAAAGATGCTAAACCAAGTAAAGTCTGCGTCTTGCTTCTGTGTAGGAGCCTTCGTGCGGCAAGGAAGTAATCTGACTAACTTTTAAATATTTATTTGACAAATCTTAAGCCTTTAATACTCTCCAGTCTTTCTAAAGTTGGACATTCAAACCACAGAGAACAAGAACAAAAGGCAGAACATTGAGTTATTGTTGAGTCACTTCTGTGATATGAAGCAACACTGGCAGAACATTATGAGCCCGGGGCCAGAAGTCCAAACCAAATACATTCCTCGTCTATAGACGGACACATAATATACGTTCTGAAAGTACAACCACTCCTCAGTACAGCTTTGTATAATTAAGCAGAAAGAGATAAAACTCACATAATTACATGAGAATGACTGTAAAAGGTCGTGAACTCAGCCGAGCAGCACAACCGGCTTAAATACTTAAATTAAACAAGTTACAACATGTAAAGGGCAAAATCAGGTCTTATTACAGGCCACACTGCCGTACAGCTAAAGAATACAAAACAGTGCTTTTAGGTACTGGTGCACTTAAATAAAATGTATTTTATATATGATACCATCAAACTATCTATAATTGTAAATGCATTATAAAGAATGTGTCATTTACCTTGAATCATATAAGATATTTGCTGCACTTTTTCTGGTACTTATATTATATATATATTACATAAGTGAGGCTGTGAGTGACATGTGAACAAAGCCCTCTGCACAAAGCTTCAGAATATAGAGAGGAATGAAAGTGGAAAGTTTGGTGTATGTAAGTGCTGCTGAAGTGGAGACTTCTGCTGAAGAGTGTGAGAAAAAGCTCCTTTAGAGAAAAGCTCCTTTAAAGATATGTATTGTAACATTCATACATGTTGTACACACTACAGGTGAACAGAGTCATACATGTTGTACACACTACAGGTGAACAGAGTCATACATGTTGTACACACTACAGGTGAACAGAGTCATACATGTTGTACACACTACAGGTGAACAGAGTCATACATGTTGTACACACTACAGGTGAACAGAGTCATACATGTTGTACACACTACAGGTGAACAGAGTCATACATGTTGTACACACTACAGGTGAACAGGGTCATACATGTTGTACACACTACAGGTGAACAGAGTCATACATGTTGTACACACTACAGGTGAACAGAGTCATACATGTTGTACACACTACAGGTGAACAGGGTCATACATGTTGTACACACTACAGGTGAACAGGGTCATACATGTTGTACACACTACAGGTGAACAGAGTCATACATGTTGTACACACTACAGGTGAACAGAGTCATACATGTTGTACACACTACAGGTGAACAGAGTCATACATGTTGTACACACTACAGGTGAACAGGGTCATACATGTTGTACACACTACAGGTGAACAGAGTCATACATGTTGTACACACTACAGGTGAATAGAGTCATACATGTTGTACACACTACAGGTGAACAGGGTCATACATGTTGTACACACTACAGGTGAACAGGGTCATACATGTTGTACACACTACAGGTGAACAGAGTCATACATGTTGTACACACTACAGGTGAACAGAGTCATACATGTTGTACACACTACAGGTGAACAGAGTCATACATGTTGTACACACTACAGGTGAACAGAGTCATACATGTTGTACACACTACAGGTGAACAGAGTCATACATGTTGTACACACTACAGGTGAACAGGGTCATACATGTTGTACACACTACAGGTGAACAGAGTCATACATGTTGTACACACTACAGGTGAACAGAGTCATAC
>NW_021166900.1:225000-237500 GCF_900634415.1 Cottoperca gobio | reverse complement strand
TGATGGAGCTTTAAGCACCAACCAACCATTTAGGAAACAATGTGAAATGAAATGTGAATACACTGGAACAAGATTTCGCACCATCAGGTTTGGGTGGAGAGGGCGAGGGTGTCGGGGAATGAAATGGGACTCAGTCTTATTTGTTGTCTTTCCTCCATTCGTCCACAGCCATCATGATGGTCTTGTCCTTCCTGTCCTGCGTTGCCTTCTGTATTGTCGCAACTAGCGCCACCAACCTCACACTGCTGCCTAGTAAGCCGCCACTAATCCACCACCACCTCGCACTGCCACCTACTGAGCCGCCACTAATCCACCACCACCTCGCACTGCCACCTAATGAGCCGCCACTAATCCACCACCACCTCACACTGCCACCTACTGAGCCGCCACTAATCCACGACCACCCCTTTGTGGCCATATGGAACGCCCCCACTGACCAGTGTCAACAACTGGAGATACCGCTGGACACCGCGGCATTCCAGGCGGTGACCACACCTGTCGAGGTGCCCGGTCAATTCCTCACCATCTTCTACGAGGATCGCCTGGGCCTCTACCCTAAAGTTGACATAGACAAACACAAGCGCTACAGAGGCGGAGTCCCCCAAAATGGCAACCTGACGGAGCATCTGGCCAAGGCCAAGGGTCAAATTGATCGCTACATCTCCCAGGATTCCTCTCCTGGGCTGGCTGTCATCGACTGGGAGTCCTGGCGCCCCCTGTGGAACCAGAACTGGGGATCGAAAGGCATTTATAAGAAACTGTCCATCACTCACGCCCTGCAGATGGCCCCGTTTTTGTCATCGAAGAGAATTTCTGAACTGGCAAAGAGCCAGTTCCAGAACGCCGGGCGCCTCTTCATGGAGAAGACCATCAGCCTCGGCAAAGGCGAGCGTCCGAGCCGCCGCTGGGGCTTCTACCTGCTCCCCGACTGCTACAACTATGGCTGGGAGAAGCCCAGCTACATGGGGAAGTGCTCCACGAAGATCCAGAAGCAGAACAACCAGATGCTGTGGCTGTGGGAGCGCAGCACCGCCCTCTTCCCCTCCATCTACCTCCACCAGACCCTGAGGAACTCCCCCCAAGCCGCGCTCTACGTCCGCAACCGTGTCCAGGAGGCGCTGAGGGTTGCCGCTCTTCCTAAACGTCCTTACACCATGCCAGTGTACGTGTACTCCAGGCCACTGTACCGGGACCAGACCCAGAATTTCCAGACTCAGGTGACAACTTTAAACTAGAACAAAGTCAAAGACAACTTTTCAAACAAACCTGCATAGCTTAGCCAATGTAAAGTGTTTAGGACAGCCCTTCATACTGGGGATTATTTGGGTTTACTCTCCTCCCGCCAGTAAATGTCTCCAGAATCTATTTTTCAGTTGCTTTTTTAATAGATGTTAAAAGGTACCTATTAGTAATTTTACAGAAACAGCCGTCAAGCAAGACCTTCAGGAATCATCCATCAGCAGCAAGTTTCATGTCTCAATACTTTCAGAGAAATCACCAGCTGTAGAACTGAAACAAATGAAAACAATATAAACACTGATTGTTAGGAGTTTAAAGTCTTTGTTCAGAAAGTGTTGACTCCCCTGTGTGGTTCGTCCTCTCGCAGACGGACCTGGTGAGCACCGTCGGAGAGTCTGCAGCTCTGGGAGCTTCAGGGGTCATAATGTGGGGAGGAACCAAAGACTACAACACCGAGGTGAACACACACATCTGCTCTGATCCCACTCGAACCTCTTGTTTCTGTTGTCAATGTTTGCTGAGCTGCAGTGGAGGGAAAGTGTCACACATTTTGTGTTTAAAGCTGAAAATAATGACAATTTTGAAGACTTTTAACGTTTCTGTGTGTCTGCAGCCATGAGAACATCCTGTGTGTGTAACACTGTTGACATGTGAAAGGGGAACACACATGCTCCGGCTCTAATCAGTAAATAATTAACCTGCCTTTGTTTCCTGGTGTAGGAGGAAGTGACGCTGCAGTGTTTGTTATCGCAACTGACAGATGTGAAAGAACTCTTTTGACTTCTGTGTGTTATCTTAATTAGTTGTTATTTATAGTGGTATAGTTTGTAGCTCTAATAGCAGAAATAGAAGTATCTAGAACCAGCAAGATGACATTTGCTTCATATATTCAAGTTCATATGTTTCTGCTTTAGAAACAGTTGACTTGAAGTTCTATGCACATTTAAATATGGGACAAAATTGATTTCTTTGGGTCATTTTGTCCACATCGTCTCTCCTGATGATACGTTTCTCATTTTTAAACTTAACCTCTTATTTCTGTCCTAATGTACCTGAGTCTCACCTCCCCCCCCCCCCCCCCCACCTCCTTTAGGCTGCCTGTCAGTCTCTGTCCGAGTACCTGACGTCCACCTTGAACCCGTACATCGCCAACGTGACGGCGGCCGCCATGCTGTGCAGCGAGGTCTTGTGCCAAGGGAAGGGCCGCTGCGTCCGGAAGAGCTACGACTCCGCCCGGTACCTGCACCTGAACCCCACCCACTTCAGAATCCTGCGGGCTCACAGGAAGTACTTGGCGATTGGCATCCCCTCCGCCGCCGACCTCAACGCCTGGGCGGCGAGCTTCACCTGTCAGTGCTACGGGGGGGAGAGCTGCTCCCCCAGACTGGTGTATCCCACCAATATCAGGCTCATCCGGGTTTAATCTGCATCTGATTTACTTGGATTGAAACCCAAAAGGCAGTTTAATAAATGATTTCCTGGAAACTGTTTCTTTGCTCTTTTTGTTTAATTTTGTTTTTCAATGAAACCAAAAGAATACAAAGACTGAAATCAGATTAATGAGAATAAAGACAGAAAACGAAAAGGTGATAATCCCACAGACATATTTCTTATATCTAAATATTAATAACTTCAGGCAGGGCCATTAAATGGAGTCGTGGACAAGTTCAAGTAGTTTGTCAAAACCAAACGGACGAAGTCGAGACTAAATATCCTCCACGACATTTCTCTGGATTTACAAACACAAAACAACTGAAACCTTCCCAAACGTTGCTTTGACACAGATCTGCACAGAAGTACACGATTAGAATGAAGACTTTATGAAGACACAGAGTCTGAGAGACTGTCAGTGCACCGCTGCTCTGCAAGGTCACCACATATCAAACACACCACACACAACCATGGAGGAGATAACAACCACGGCTGCAGGGAAGACATAATGACTTGTACCTACTCATTGCTGTGACTCAATAAACTTTCCAACATTACTCTCTTTTGACTTTGGGTTCTGGTGTAATGCTTCTTCTGTCAGACGCTTGTTGATTCAATTCTCCAGAACATCAGCGAGTTACAAGAGCAGCAGATGATTCGTGACTCATCACTCTGATGGTAGCTTTCCTTCAGCTTAGTACATTTCCAACCACAGCTGACCAAGTAAAACTTTCCCGGCATTCTGTGCGTGTCTGGACGGAGGCCTCGGATGTGAGCACACGTGTGTCCCCACATTGTCCTCAGATACAGACTCTCCCTCCAGGCAGGGGAAGGAGGGAACCTTGTCTTCAGCCAGGGATCGCATCAGGACGTCCTAATAAAAAACAGAACACCCCGGGCGTGCAAATCATTCCGCGCTGACAGGTTTCCACAAGTGTTCTGTAATCGAAGCTCCGGCAACAGCTTGGTTACTGAAGAGCTCTGGAGACTCCCGCAGGAGAGCGAGGTTTACGACCAACCAAAGTAATAACTTCACGAATCACCTGAATGTGCGCTTCGGACGGCAGGAAGTTGGACCCCCGGAGCAGGTTGGTGTTTAGTCAGAGCTCTCATTGGGGTTCAAAGGTTTATTGGTGCTTTTATGAACTGGAACATTACTGGGGTCGAGTTCACCGGCAGCTTTGACATGTATTTTAGATTTATGGATTTGTTTTTTTACAGAAATCATAAAACTGTCAGTGTGCGACCTCCGGACAAAAGATACTGTAGTTACACATCAGATCCTGCAACCTGGTGAAGACAGTGAAGCCAACCGTGTGCAGAGAAACCATCAACAGCAGAGTTCACAGTGAGCTGTCAGTCAGCAGAGCAGGAGAATGAAAATGTGATCAACGAATCAGTTGAGACAGATTCTGAAGAGCAGACGGTGTGTTCTGCAGAGAGCCGACTATAGTTAGTAGTAACCACGTGCAGCTCCTGCCCTCAGGGCAGAGAGTCCGCCGTGCACACAAACACATCTCGATAGAAAATAGTTTGTCCCCGTTGCACCTGGAGCTCCTTTTAATGCAGTGTGACCTGTCTGCATGGGACATTGTGTTTTAATGTGACCTGTCTGCATGGGACATTATGTTTTAATGTGACCTGTCTGCATGGGACATTATGTTTTAATGTGACCTGTCTGCATGGGACATTATGTTTTAATATGACCTGTCTGCATGGGACATTGTGTTTTAATGTGACCTGTCTGCATGGGACATTGTGTTTTAATGTGACCTGTCTGCATGGGACAATATGTTTTAATGTGACCTGTCTGCATGGGACAATATGTTTTAATGTGACCTGTCTGCATGGGACATGGTGTTTTAATGTGACCTGTCTGCATGGGACATGGTGTTTTAATGTGACCTGTCTGCATGGGACATTATGTTTTAATGTGACCTGTCTGCATGGGACATGGTGTTTTAATGTGACCTGTCTGCATGGGACATTATGTTTTAATGTGACCTGTCTGCATGGGACATTGTGTTTTAATGTGACCTGTCTGCATGGGACATTATGTTTTAATGTGACCTGTCTGCATGGGACATTGTGTTTTAATGTGACCTGTCTGCATGGGACATTGTGTTTTAATGTGACCTGTCTGCATGGGACATTGTGTTTTAATGTGACCTGTCTGCATGGGACATGGTGTTTTAATGTGACCTGTCTGCATGGGACATGGTGTTTTAATGTGACCTGTCTGCATGGGACATTGTGTTTTAATGTGACCTGTCTGCATGGGGCATGGTGTTTTAATGTGACCTGTCTGCATGGGACAATATGTTTTAATGTGACCTGTCTGCATGGGACATTATGTTTTAATGTGACCTGTCTGCATGGGACAATATGTTTTAATGTGACCTGTCTGCATGGGACATTATGTTTTAATGTGACCTGTCTGCATGGGACATTGTGTTTTAATGTGACCTGTCTGCATGGGACATTGTGTTTTAATGTTCATGTGTTGAGTGTTGATATTAGGCTGATGAGGAACAAGTTATATAAATAAAAATAAATCAGCCTTCTGTGCGTCCTCTCGGCTCTTGCTCTGAGAACACATCACTCTCCCCTGAAGTCTCCGCTAATGATAATTTTAATTACTTTTAATTATTAAAATTAATGATTATTCTTCTGATATCGTCACTGAATCACTTTGTTTGTTTAATGTCCGAAAATAATAATAATAATAATAATAGTCTTCAAAAAGTTAGTTTTGTCCAATAAACAAGAAAATAACTAATTAATAAAAATATTATCACACAGGACAAATAACAATAAATCCTCAACACACACACACACACACACACACACACACACACACACACACACACACACACACACACACAAATAATAACTTTATAGAACTTTCACTTTGATTGTGTTGCTCAGCAACAGCTGCTGAATTCTGCAGGATATAAACCAACTTAGAATGTTTATTTTCAACACCTCTCACTTATATAGGAACACAAATAACTTAATGTACTGATTTTATATTTTATTTATTTAACCTCAAAAGAGCTTTGGGAGTTCTCCACAATGACGACGTATCGTATATTAAATAAAAAACAAATGTTTGATGGCTAAAAGTTATAAAACAGTATAATACACATCATGATATAGAATAAATAAATACAGAAAAGTCTAAAAATAGAATTAAATAAATAAATAAAGCAGATACAATTACAATTAAAAGCATAAACAATCAAAATAAGAATAAGAAGAGCAATTAGATTAATGTCAGTTTTAAATAAACCAAACTCTCTAAATGAGCCATGACTGATCTTTAGAAGTTTCTTTATTAATTCATTAATCAGACATTCAGAAAATCCTTGAAAATCACTTCAGGTTCTCTTTTCCTGCCGGTCATGAGAAGATCTGAGGTTCACATGAAGCTTTCTTTTAAACAGCAACAACGTGTACTTGCTGTGGTGATGTTAGAATGCAACATTTAAATGTAAACTTGTATGAACACGGCGAACACACGTTTTGATTCCTGTGATTTCCTTCCTTGCTAAGACTTTGAAGTGGACCTTCATCAGCTGATCGCTGTTTGCTGCTGTTGAAGCAGGTAAGCTGCAGAACAGGTGTCCACTCTTCATCACCTCTCTTCGCTGTTAGCTTAAAACATAATGCGACAATCCTGCACATCTGACACGCTTCTTTTAACCCCTTTAGATTTGATTCTCCTGTTAATGTTGGAACACGGTTAAAGGTTTACAGTTTGAGCTAAATGCTAATGTTGGTTGTTCACTATGGCGATGCTAACATGTTAACAGGTATAATGTTAGCATGCTAACATGCTCTAATTAGCACTGAACACTAAGTAGAGCTGATGGGAATGTCATTAGTTTTGCAGGTATTTGGTCCTAACCAAAGTATTCTTATAGTATTTTACCTGAAGATGGTGCTAAAGTTAAGATTACAATTCATCCACATTTCATTGCGATCCTTCTCATAGTTGTTATAGTTGCACATTTTAGACACATTTTCCCAAAATTCAGCCTTTGGAAACGTCGGCATCTTCACTAAACTTTAAAATGAAGTTCTGTGAGTTTGAACGATTCTTGAAAATCCAATTGAAGATAATAGTGACTTAAATAGTTTAAGAGGTTAAAACTGAAATACTGCTTTCCATCTGCAAAACATTCAAGACACGATGTGAGGCAGAAGGAAACATTTCTGGATTCGTCTGTCGAAACAATTGTTCAATACTTCTTTGTGTTGCATCGACTTTTGAAATGAAGTTTGTTGTCGTTTTATTTTTGTGGAGAACATTGACGGACCGAAAGAATAAAAGTAGCGTGAGACAGAGAACTCTGAAATCAGGAAGTTTACTCACTTCGAAGCCAAACTAGATTTATTAAAGAGCTGCAGGAACTCGTTCTGAACTCCTATTTTCCTGATTTCCGTTTCCTCACAGATCAGATTACAGTTTCAAAATGAAGCGACTCAACCTGCTCGATGCCAAACATTTCTTCTGCCTCTCCATCACCATGTTGGCCCTGCTGCGCTCTGGCCGAGCCTTACCGCGGACGGACCCTCCGTTCCGTCCCGGCCACCCTTTCCTGTTCCTGTGGAACGCCCCGACCGAGCTCTGCGACACCCGCTTCGGCATGCCGCTCGACCTCTCCCACTTCCACTTAGTCAGCAGCACGCTGAAGACGGCAACCAACCAAAGCATCTCCATATTCTACACCGACCGCTTCGGCATCTTCCCCTACGTGGACGAAGACACCGGCGAGATGTACGACGAGGGTCTTCCGCAGCTGATAGACCTGCAGGAGCACCACGAGCTCGCCGAGGACGATATCGAGTACTACATCCCCGCCGACCAGCCGGGCCTCGCCGTGCTCGACTTTGAGGAGTGGAGGCCACAGTGGGTCAGAAACTGGGGCAGCAAAGATATCTACCGGCAGATTTCCATCGAAACGGTCCAGAAGAAAAACGCGTCGCTGTCCGATGACGAGGCGGAGGACCGGGCAAAGGTCATGTTCGAACGCGGAGCGAAGAGGTACTTCCTCCGATCGCTGCGCATCGGGAAGCGACTGAAGCCCAACAGGCTCTGGGGCTACTACCTGTACCCCGACTGCTACAACTACGACTACAACAAGGACATGGCGGGCTTCACCGGGGAGTGTCCCGCCATCGAGCAGGACAGGAACGACCAACTGCTGTGGCTCTGGAAAGAGTCCACGGCGCTCTTTCCATCCATCTACCTGGAGCTGGTGCTCAGAGACTCCCAGCAGGCCCGGCAGTTTGTACGGCATCGCATCCGGGAGGCCATGAGGGTGTCGACGCTCCCCAACAGCTCCTACTCCGTCCCCGTCTACGCCTACATCCGGCCCGTGTACAAGGACAGCACCGACGACTACATGTCCGAGGTAAGAGACACCCGGGAACCTGAGACATAACTCATGCAACAACATGCTCTTAATGTTTGTAAAGAGACAAACATGAGAAAACTCCAAATGCACCAAACGCCCCCTAAACATTATATACAGGCAGGTGCCAGGCTGCACCTGCTGTGCCAGGTGCTGTGCCAGGTGCTGTGCCAGGTGCTGTGTACTCAGTAAGCGTCAGTACAGACGTTACAAGAAAATCTAAAAGCATCTAAGAGCAGAGTGTAAGACTTTCAGAATCGATGGGCTGAGAGTAATGTTACATAGATGTACGTATGTATGCTAAACACTGAGCTCTGATTGGCTGGCAGGAGTCTAAAGCATACTAAACTGCAGGTAACCATAGCAACAGTACTGATGCTTCGGGCTCTGTTAGCTGTTAACTGACAGGTGAAAAACTAACTTGATAAAACACTTTACAACATGGAGAAGATTGTAAACACAGTTAAACTTTGTTCCACTTACTCACTTAGAAGTCTCAGAATTCACCAGGACACGATTCAGAGAACAATAAAAGACTAAATAAATGTAAAGAATCAAAAGTTCATAGAAACTCTTCTTAAGATCTAACCCTTCTGTAGGAAACCGTCTCGGAGGTGTGCAGGTTTCATACCTTTATATCAACAAGAGTTTCCTCTTCTCTGATTGGCTGACTGACTTATTGTTTTGCAGTTGGATCTGGTGAACACCATCGGAGAAGCCGCAGCTCTCGGCGCCGCCGGCGTCGTTTCCTGGGGAGACATGAACGTCACGGACACGGAGGTAGAAAGTGCCTTCCCTTTCGGGAACTTATTCTTACAACTTGTTTAACAACCGCTACCTGACTTAACATCCTGGCGTCCTGCAGGACTCCTGCCTCGATGCTCGACGCCACCTGGAGCAGGTCATGAACCCGTACATCCTGAACGTCACCACGGCCACGCGGCTCTGCAGCGAGGCGCTGTGCCAGGGCCGAGGTCGCTGCGTGAGGAAGCGCTGGGACGACGACGTCTTCCTGCACCTGGACCCGCGGCGCTACCGCATCGAGCGGCGCCGCCGCGTCGGCCCGTGGACCGCGAGCGGCGACCTCTCGCAGGATGACGTCAGCATGTTCGATCGCAGCTTCGACTGCATGTGTTACAGCGAGACGTCGTGTCGGTCGGTGCTGACGCTCAACGTCCTCCATCAGGCCGTCATCACCGCGAGGAACCCCGCCGACAGGCCCCGCCCCCTCCTGCTGGGGGTGACCCTGCTCAGTCTGCAGTATATAAGTTCATAAGTTCATAAATTCATAAGTTCATAAGTTCATAACACGGAGCTGATGCTGCAGGACGTGCAGACTGTTGTTGTTTGGTTTTACCTGCCGTTACATTTCACATATTTTTATTTGAGTCCCAAATCTCTCATGTTCTTTTGGGAAAATGCACGTGAGAACAATGTGTAGCTAAAACAAGCTTTCACATGAATCATTATTATTATTATTATTATTATTATTATTATTATTATTATTATTATTATTATTATTATTATTAATAATATAAGTTCTTAACATAAAGGTTTGGCTTCACTCACATCGTCCTTAAACGTTACCTGACAGAACTATTATTAAAATATTCTGCCAAACTGAATGGATTATGAGAATGTTGTTGGAAAGAATAACGCTTATTGCCAGATTGTTAAGAGTTTTGTATTATATTTTAGAGTGTTTGAGACATCCAAAGGTCTTTTTGCATTTTTATTTAAAAAGAAAACCACATTCAATGCTTTAAGAATTGTTAAGAGTAAAAGTCCTGTATTTAAAATCTTACTAAGTCAAAGTAATCTCAATAAATTAGAAATACCAAAAGTAAAGTAATAATTCTGAAACATTACACATTTCAGATTAATTTATGTTTGGATTATAATTATTAAGTTATTAATGTTCATCACTTTAATGTTGCAGCTAAAATGAATTACTTTATAAACTGCCAGTCAGTTAAATCATAATTTATTAGTTTATTTCTATTTTGTCTTAAAAGTCTAAGTTTCTTAAATGAATGTAGTGAAGTAAAAATGATATTTGCCTCTGAAATGTAGAGAAAAGAATTGTTCTTAAGTAGTGTACTGGAGTGTGTGAGACTTCAGTGTGGGCTGCAGTGCAGCGTGTTGTCCTGCAGGGGGAGCTCGAGCTCTGCCCCCCACCCTGAACTACAGATGAACACACAGAAGACACTAAAGATGCACTGCACAGAATCAAACATGTGGAACATATTGAAATGAATACATGATGACAGACAGGAGGCCCCTCGCTCGGCTGGCTCTTCTGTTTTCATGACTTTACAGAAAATAAATGGTTGAGACTCATGACTCGTATAACTGCGTGTGCATTGTATGTTTTCAGTTGAAATATTTCAAATGTTCAGTTTCACATATGAAGGAAGACGACATCCTTTGAAGAGTTTAGTTTGATTACATTTATCAAATATCAAAAGTTCTAATATAACGGCTCAGATAAAGTCAAAGTATCATTATTAGACAGGTCCTAACACCTGTCCAGAGAGGTATTCAGAGACCAGCAGATTGTTTCCAAAGTGGCTTCAAACAGCAGATAGGGAGGCGCTTTTATCTTTCTATATTTCTATATTGAAGAAAGATCTATACAAAGCTCTTTGTGGAGCAGCCAGTAACTCATGCAGCACTGAAGAGGCTTCTGTGCAGCCGCAGCCGGATACAGAACATTTTGAATATGATGGTGCACAGTATTCAGGATGTGATGCTGTGTTCGTGTGCCTGCGTGTCACTGATGATCCTCCCGACCGTGTCTGTGTCTCCTCACTCGTCCGTCCTCCAGGCTGCAGGAAGTTCTTCTGCCAGAAGCAGTTTCCTCCTCCAGCGAGCCTCGTGTTCCTGCTGCTGCTTCTGATTTCACAAACTACAAAGATCTGAGAGAAACACAACTCCTGCACACGAGGCTGTGCAGGAACACGCCACGTTAGATAAGTCTCAGCTCGTCACAGAAAGTAGAAGGAGATATTTTACTGAAACACTAACAATACTACAGTCCTGCATTCTTTCAAAGTGCAAACGTATCAGCATCGAACTTAAAGCACCAGAAGTAAAAGTACTCATTATGCAGAAAGAACGATATTAATAGATTATAAAATAATGAATACATTAATACAACATTAATGATCTAAAGCTGCAGAGGAGAGATTATCAAATAAATGTAACACCGTAAAAAGTGCAATACTTGCTTTAAAAATGGAGTCGAAGCAGGAATAAGTAAACACATGCGAAGTACGTCTAAATTGTACTTAATTACGCAGATGTACTTAGTTTAACTCCACCACTGGAGGCTGTTAGCATCTTAAAGAAAGACAAATAAGTATATTTGTCAAGAGTTCAAAGAGAACTTCCCTCTCAGGTGTGTACAGTCTGCTGTAGGACCAGCAGCTGTTAGCTTAGCTTAGCACAAAGACTGGAACCAGGGGGAAACATCTGCCTTCCAGCGCTAAGCAACATTTCTTTTGAGCGAGTATTCATTGTGAAATATGAAGTATGTGCGGAGCTCCGGAGTGAAACACGCTCATTGTTCGCTTGTGAATGACTGAATTCCTGAGCACAGTGAGATTTAATGTCACAACATGTTTGGCTTCAGTTCTCGTCCTCTCATCCATATTCAGGCCTCGTCAGCATCACAGTCCACAGAGGAATCCTGTGCGTGAAGAAGAACGGCCTGTTGTTGTTGCTCAATGAATATTTCATCTCCTCCTGGTTTCTGCTCCGACCTGCTGACGCTGACGTGGCGGATGGAGCTCCCTCGGTGTACAGACTTCTAAATTCTACTCTCACGGCTGCACGCTCAAAGGATGAATTCATATTTTAACTCAAAACATATTTGTCCCAGCGCAGAGAACCTTCAGGGATCAAAGGCCCAGCGTTCACTTTGTCTGCTTCAGTTATTCACTTGTTGAAAGAGTTCTAAAAGTTAGATTTCATTCATAAATCCAACACACTGCACTGGACCTGAGTTTTAATGGTGCAGTTATAAACTAGATAATAGTTACTGAGAGGACGGACTTCACTGGAGGGATGGATTCATGAAGAGAGGGATTGGGATTGGACCCCCCCCCCCACCTGACTCTCTAGTTTGAAGGATAAGCAGTTACAGATGATGGATGGGAGGAGCGACCCCATCCAGGAGGAACATCTGGTCTAATGGTGCCTTGAGATGTTATAGAAATCCAGCCATTAGCTTCCCAGAGACCAAAGTGTTGCTCTCAGGCTGGTGTGGCCCAACAGGAGAGGTCGGGGGGGGGGGGGGGGGGCTCGGCTCGGCTCGGCTCAGCCCGGTTGTCCCCCCGCCTGCATAATCTGTCAGAGGGAAGCTGTCGTCCAGCACAGGGATAAGAGCTTTATTGTCCCGAATCTTCG
>NW_021166900.1:157500-217500 GCF_900634415.1 Cottoperca gobio | reverse complement strand
AGGTGAAGAGTTCTCAGAGAGTTCTCAGGTGAAGAGAGTTCTCAGAGAGTTCTCAGGTGCAGAGTTCTCAGAGAGTTCTCAGGTGAAGAGAGTTCTCAGAGAGTTCTCAGGTGCAAAGATCTCAGGTGCCGAGTTCTCAGGTGCAGAGAGTTCTCAGAGAGTTCTCAGGTGCAGAGAGTTCTCAGGTGCAGAGAGTTCTCAGGTGCAGAGAGTTCTCAGGTGCAGAGAGTTCTCAGGTGCAAAGATCTCAGGTGCCGAGTTCTCAGGTGCAGAGAGTTCTCAGGTGAAGAGAGTTCTCAGAGAGTTCTCAGGTGCAGAGAGTTCTCAGGTGCAGAAAGTTCTCAGATGCAAAGATCTCAGGTGCCGAGTTCTCAGGTGCAGAGAGTTCTCAGGGAGTTCTCAGGTGAAGAGAGTTCTCAGAGAGTTCTCAGGTGCAGAGAGTTCTCAGGTGCAAAGATCTCAGGTGCCGAGTTCTCAGGTGCAGAGAGTTCTCAGAGAGTTCTCAGGTGAAGAGAGTTCTCAGGTGAAGAGAGTTCTCAGAGAGTTCTCAGGTGAAGAGAGTTCTCAGAGAGTTCTCAGGTGAAAAGAGTTCTCAGAGAGTTCTCAGGTGAAGAGTTCTCAGAGAGTTCTCAGGTGAAGAGAGTTCTCAGAGAGTTCTCAGGTGCAAAGATCTCAGGTGCCGAGTTCTCAGGTGCAGAGAGTTCTCAGAGAGTTCTCAGGTGCAGAGAGTTCTCAGGTGAAGAGAGTTCTCAGAGAGTTCTCAGAGAGTTCTCAGGTGCAGAGTTCTCAGGTGCAGAGAGTTCTCAGGTGAAGAGAGTTCTCAGAGAGTTCTCAGGTGCAGAGAGTTCTCAGAGAGTTCTCAGGTGAAGAGAGTTCTCAGGTGCAGAGTTCTCAGGTTCTGGGATGTGACTGGACGAGAGACACAACTCCACCTGACTGGCTGTAACTTGAATCCGGTCGCGTTTGCGCCAATTTCCTGGTGCAATTTGTTCACTGGCCCCATTTATTGAGAGTGGAGCAGCAAGGCTCCGGGCGATAATCAATGACCTACTGTTATGCATAATTTGAATATTGACATTGGACTATTGTCTCATTGATTGCGTCTCTGCCGTCGCTGCCAGCAGCTGCTGGAACAACTCTTCTCATTATTGAGGAAACATTTTACACTCATATTTCAGAGGCCGCAGACGGCACCGGTTCAGCCCGGACAGCCATCAGAGACCACTTCTGTCAGAACACATGAGGCTGGATGTGCTGTGGTACCGTAGCTCTGTTCAGTGTGGCGGACCCCCTCCGTCGCCACGACAACGGGAGTCGAGGACAATGGCGTGCTGTGTCCTCCCCGGCTGGGCGGCGTCGGTGGTGACAAAACGATGGCGAGAGGAAAAAGCAGCTGAGCTTTGTGCTCCGTGTGACACAGCAAATACACTGCAGCTGATTCCTTCACATTTGTTTTTGTTGGTTTTTTGGTGATTTTAGCAAAAATAAATCTAAGTTTTAAAAAGCGATTTTGCAGAATGAATGATGTTGCGTTGACTTCTCTTCTGCTTTCTGTGCGTGCCTGACTGAGCGTCTCTGAGTGTTGTGTCGAGTCTGAACTGAAACAATGGCGGCTGTGTCCTCTGGGTCTCACACGCCTTCTTTACTTTTCTTAGATTTCTTCAGAACATCCTCATATCTCTCATACAGACACGTGCAGTCACACATCTTCCTCTTAAACACGTGTGAATAGTTAAACCATCCGTCTGTGCTGCGATGTTTAAACTGCTATACGAGCAAAGTGACGGCTTCCTGCGCAAATAAATGTTCTAAATGCACATCAGGGTTCAGAAACATCTGTATTTAAATACTTTTTAATTAAAGTGACACTTCTCTTGTGGCTAACAAAGTGCAAGTTTTCTGCTTTCAAACATCATCAACATCACCGACGCTCCGACTCTCACAAAGGAATGTTTGACGATCAGTTTTTATCCCAAAAACTTTCCTTGAAAAGAACTTTTTACAAAACAGAGACAGAGTTCGAATGCTAAAAGTCTTTTAGTGAGTTTGCAGCAGCTGAACATGCAGAACAACAGAAATGTGTCTACAGGAAAGAAAAGAGTTCAACATATAAACAGGAAAATAGAAATATAAAAAATGAATCATTTGTTTAAATGTTGCTTTACAGGGAAGTTAACTCATACAACATACAACACTAACTAATATCTGACACGTAGAAGACGTCAGGACACATCAGTGTCCACGTGTCTCAGCTTCTGTACGATGCAGTGATGCTGAAGAAGAAGATTGGAAGGATTAAAAGGACTAAACAAACACTGTTAACTAACACGAGTGTTCTCATAGAAACTGTAAACACAGACGTGTCCCTCAGGACCGTGCAGCCTGATGCGTCAACGCGTCCACCGGTCAAACTCCTCGTCACGTAAGAAGCTGCGCGTGACCTTTGACCTCAGCAGTGTGTCCCCACATGGGTGTAGGCGGCGGAGGTGGACGGCTCCCCGTGAATGGTGTTGAACGGGGACAGCTCCAGTTCGGTGGTGGCGCAGTCGTCGGCGTCACTGCCGGCGGTGGCGGTGGTGGCGCGGGGCGGGCCGCACTCGTTGCAGCAGCAGCAGCAGCAGTCCAGGAAGGCTCTGGTGAACGGCTGGCACAAGCAGAAGAGCAGCACGGGCGTCACCGCCGACTTACAGAAGAGCAGCATCTGGCTGAGCAGCTGCAGGATGTCCAGCGTCCTCCTGGGAATGCCGGCCGCCATGTACGCGCTGATGATGTTGCAGATGTTCTCCGGAATGATGCAGAAGCCGTAGAGGATGGCCAACGCCACCACGGCACAGTTCATCTGGCTCTCCAGCTGGATCTGCTTATTGCTGCCGCGGACGCAGGCGCGCTCGGCGTGGCGGATCTTGCGGGCGGTGACCAGCGAGCTGAAAATGGTGAAGAGCGTCGGCAGGCAGAAGTAACAGCCGAAGTACCACCAGAGGCGAGCGCCGTCGTAGGTGAGGCCCAGGACGTACAGCGTGTCCGGGAGGTCGGTGGAGATCCGGATCACGCAGCGCTCGCACGGCGTCACGTCAGGCGGGTCGCCGTCCTCGATGACGAGCTGTCGGATCAGCAGCTCGGGGAGCGCCAGCAGCAGAGCGCCCACCCAGATGACGGCGAGCTTGGCGGTGGTGGACGCCCAGTTCTCGATCATCTCGTAGTACATCTGCACGTTGGTGGCGGCGCGGAAACGATCGATGCACAGAGCGCACAGCGTGAAGGTCGTGACCCCGAGAGAAGCCACCTGGAGGAGAAGAGGAGAGTTCACTTTCATTCTCCAAATATATCAACTTTCTTCTGTGACATCGCAACATAACAGAATCTGTTCTCATAGAGAACGTCTTACAGAGCACTGATGGTGGAGCCTCGAGGAACTGAACTGTCTGCAGCAGACCTAATGTAACCTAAACCCTGAAGTACACACACACACACACACACACACACACACACACACACACACACACACACACACACACACACACACACACACACTACTCTTCTGCTCTGCTTCACAAACCACATCTGTTGTGTCTCAGCAACAACAAACACTTCACACTGTATGAAGCACAACAGACAAGCAGACCAGTTGTGTGTGTGTGTGTGTGTGTGTGTGTGTGTGTGTGTGTGTGTGTGTTGGGGGTCGGTGCATCGCAGCAGTTTTCAGATTTAATCCTCCTGCTGTGTGATTACAGAACTGATCTCAGATCTAAACTCTGTTACTTTATATTAGTCTGTTTTTAAATGAATAAACCAACAAGCAGGAAGTGAAACACTAAACAAATCTAATATCAGATGTGCAAGAAGATGACGGTCGGTCAGTAAAGATCATTAATGTCATGTAGGTCAGCACCTCAAACAAAGAGCTGCTGCTAAAAAGATTAAACTTCATGAATAAACCTTTTGTTTCCACACTTCACATGAAGAAGCTGGAAGAAACCTGTTAAAGTGCTGCAAACGTTCACATTGCTGGTTCAAAACGTGTCAACATGATCAACGTCAGCGGGGTTACACACAGGACACCTCATGGCCACAAGTACGTGGACAGCTGAACATTGCAGCCACAGTGATTCCAACACCAGGAGCATTAACGTGTTACAACATCTCCACTCGCTCAAACTCCTGCAGAGATTTGTCACAGTCTGTGTTCCAGGTCAAACCTGTGGGACGAGGCTAAAGTCTGGACTCTGTGCAGGACAGTCAAGGTCCTCTACACCAAAGTGGGAAAACTACTTCTTTATGAGTTTGCTTTGTGCAGGGACACACACACACACACACACACACACACACACACACACACACACACACACACACACACACACACAGCTCTAAGATTCCCCTTAAGTGGAACTGAAACCAGGAGAAAAGATGATCTAAATTATGAGAGTAAACAAAAAGTGATAATATATCTGGATCTAATCTGAGCCCCGTTTCCTCGACTGATCAGGGGGGGGGGGGAGTCTAATCTCTTCATTAATCCTGATCTTCACTCTGATTGGACAGCAGGACGTCCCATGTTCAGCAGGTGTCGTCTTGTTGACACTGATCAGATTAAAAGACCCTTCACATCGCTACATTAAACCGGATTAAAATGCTGACTGAGCCGCTCTGCAGCTCATGGACCCCCCCAAGTTGTAACAACAACTCTGAGAGTACGATCACATTTCATGGCTCACTTGATCCTTTGCTCTTCATTGTCACACAAATACTGGAAACAACATGGACACTCCACAGAACATGTGTCGTCGGCCTGTTTGGTGTTTCCACATTACGAAAGAACGACTTCCTGAGGAGCACATGAACGCACCGCCGGCACATGGCGGAGGTCAGGTTTTAGACATTTGTATTTAATTTAACCCCTCCTGTGTTTTATGATCCATGTGTTGCTTCTATCTGTGGTATAAATACAGTTTGTTGTTATTATTAAGTTGAGGGAAAGATCGGGATTTAAAGGTCACGTTCTTTATGACCTTTGAAGCTTCTCCTGTTCACTGGACTGATTGTGTGGTGGTAACTTTAAGCATCTTCTCGCTGATGGTCTGGTTTGCTTATGTAGGTCAAACAGAGGCATCAGTAGAAAATTGACACTTTTCATAATCAGTTAAAAACTCCTTGTAGTAATTTAAACTTTGGAAGACACCAGCTGGATTAACTCGGACTGATGGGTTTGTGTCCCTCCTAACTTGTTTTACAAACACCTGTCAACTGACATCTCACTCATGACACTCAGTCAGTTGTTTCTGGTCTGCACCATCAGCCCCCCCTCACCTCCAGGTAGGGGATGATCCTGCACGAGAACTCCCCCAGCAGCCAGTCCTTGGTGAGCTCGTGGAACACCACGAGCGGCAGGCAGAAGAAGATGATGACGAAATCCCAGAGCGCGAGGTTGGCCAGCAGCGAGTTGGAGATGCTCCTCATGTAGTAGTTGTGACACACGATGCACATGACCGACACGTTCCCGATGACCCCCACGCTGAAGATGACGGCGGCGGCGATCATAACCGCGTAGGCTCCGTACGACTCCGCGGTCAGCGGGTAAAACGGGTTCTTCACCTGCTTCCGCCTGGTCCGCGGGTTCACCGGCACGAGCGGAGTGCTGTCGGGAATGTCCGGCAGAATGTACTCCTCTTCATAGTCGCTGGTGTTGAGTCCAAAGGGGGGTCCGACCTCTTGTTCCTGCGCCATGGCGGCTCCATCCTGCGCATCGCTCCGCTTCCTCCTGCTGGCTTTTACGCTCTGCCGCCGATTGTGTCCGGTCCTCCCGAGGCTACACGTGCGTCCATGCCGGGATGGTTTAAGCACTTCACCCGGACTGCATCCACCACCCTGCAGCGCACCGGCCTTGTTTATATCGGCGCGTAACGCTTCGTCTCCGGGTATCAGCAGCAGTCCATTTTGCGCGTCGCGTTTACGCACAGCGCGCCGGGGTACCGGTGTCCCCAGCACTTTAGAGGATGACGGGGTTACAGTATCCAGCCCCGAGGCCTGCGCACTCGCACCCTGCGTCCCCCTATTGTCCTCCCCAGTGAGAGAACGCCATCTCCGGCTCTGCGCACTCCTCTCAGCGGCGGTGGGTTCATGATGAGGACTTAAAGTCGTCTTTGTTTTCTGCCAGTGGAGCGGACTCGCGACGGCCTCGCTGCACAGCCACAAACACAGTAACCTCGAGACTGGAAGCAGCATCGTGTGATTCTGTCTAACCCGTAACATCGAACTGATGCGTTTCCCAAAATAATCGATCCATCGGTGGTTTCTGATAATCAGTCCAAAAGAAAGGCCAAAACTTCCAACTTAAAACCGCCACAAAAAGATCAGTTTTCCTTCATCTTCGCGCGTCTTTGGTCGTGTAGAAGAGATGCACCTGTCTGCTTTGGGTGCGTCCCGGAGCGGCCCCAGGCTGGAGGCATCACCAAAGCGACCAGAGCGGAAAAAGTGAACCGAGCCTCCGCAGCTGAGGGTGGAGGAGGGGGTCAAGTGTTGAATCCCACCTTTGGTTGCTCCACCTCCGTCCCGTGAAGTTTCTAACGTACAGCCGCTCCGGAGCGCTCCGAGGCCGGGGTAGAGCGCGGTGAAGTGCGGCCAGTGGAGACGCCGAGCTCCGTCTGAGAGAGAAAGGAGGACCCGAGAGAAGAGGGAGGGGGGAGGAAGAGGGGGTGTGTGTGCGTGTTATTAAGTTCCAGTTCAACTAACCTGTAAACTGTGTGAGATCATCAGGTGTGAATGACACTTTCAGAAGTGTCATTAATCTTTTGAAGTAGCACAGTTTTGGTCATTTTGATGACGTCACACTGATATCAATCGATTTTTTTTTTTTTTTTTTACATATTAAAATTTTTAAATAACGATTATTTTCAGAAAAAGCTTTCTCTACTTGGCAACATATTTATTATATATAACTGACTACTTCTCTCTTTGAAAGAATTGCAGTTCTGCAGTGCATATACAGTAATGCATGATAAACAATCTTTAGATTTCAGGAAATAAAGTTACATTTCTATTTTCTATGATCAGACAGAGACTATATAATATAACTGTACGCACAGAAACACATTTATAAATAACTGCAGGGATTAATTGTGCACTTTGTATAATACTTTATTTTTGAATTACTGAAACATTTGTAAACTAAAAGTAAAGTCACAGCTTCACCTTTAGTTCGGTGCAACGTAGAAGAAAGACAGAATAACTTCCAGAGCAGGAATGTTTCTCCTGCATGATGTCGAGCGAATACTCACAGCTCTCGTATGACATCTAGCTCCAAGTCTGGGGATTACAAGCCTGCAGGGTCTGCAACATTTAAACATTTAATGTCAAAGATATTAAAGAGTTTGTGTTACAGTTTCATCTCCTGAAATACGGAGCTTTAGACTTAGTTAGTGTTTGAGTACTTGTACTTGAGTATTTCCATGTTGTACTACTTTATACTTCTTCTCCACTACATCTCCAGATGTGTTGAAGCTTCCTTCATGAGAAGATTCTTCATCTTCTTCTTCAGATGAATAAAGTCTTTAAAGTCTCTTGATCAGCTGGAAGATGCATCAAAGCTGAAACTGTTTTTCTGAGGAACTCGTGAAAAGTTGACTTTTAGAGACAAAGATACAAAACATGTGATGATGTTATAAAATCTGATGCAGTGTGTAGATTAAACTACCAACAGGATGTAAAGGAATGATCACAAGCTGCACTGCACACGGACACCTGCTGCATTAATGTGTGTGTTACATGTTCCTGTTACATTAATGTGTGTGTTACATGTTCCTGTTACATGAATGTGTGTGTTGCATGTTCCTGTTACATTAATGTGTGTGTTGCATGTTCCTGTTACATTAATGTGTGTGTTACATGTTCCTGTTACATTAATGTGTGTGTTACATGTTCCTGCTGCATTAATGTGTGTGTTACATGTTCCTGTTACATTAATGTGTGTGTTACATGTTCCTGTTACATTAATGTGTGTGTTGCATGTTCCTGTTACATGAATGTGTGTGTTGCATGTTCCTGTTACATTAATGTGTGTGTTGCATGTTCCTGCTGCATTAATGTGTGTGTTACATGTTCCTGTTACATTAATGTGTGTGTTACATGTTCCTGCTGCATTAATGTGTGTGTTACATGTTCCTGTTACATTAATGTGTGTGTTACATGTTCCTGTTACATGAATGTGTGTGTTGCATGTTCCTGTTACATTAATGTGTGTGTTGCATGTTCCTGTTACATTAATGTGTGTGTTACATGTTCCTGTTACATTAATGTGTGTGTTACATGTTCCTGTTACATTAATGTGTGTGTTGCATGTTCCTGTTACATTAATGTGTGTGTTACATGTTCCTGTTACATTAATGTGTGTGTTACATGTTCCTGTTACATTAATGTGTGTGTTACATGTTCCTGTTACATTAATGTGTGTGTTACATGTTCCTGTTACATGAATGTGTGTGTTGCATGTTCCTGTTACATTAATGTGTGTGTTGCATGTTCCTGTTACATTAATGTGTGTGTTGCATGTTCCTGTTACATTAATGTGTGTGTTACATGTTCCTGTTACATGAATGTGTGTGTTACATGTTCCTGTTACATGAATGTGTGTGTTACATGTTCCTGTTACATGAATGTGTGTGTTACATGTTCCTGTTACATTAATGTGTGTGTTACATGTTCCTGTTACATTAATGTGTGTGTTGCATGTTCCTGTTACATTAATGTGTGTGTTACATGTTCCTGTTACATGAATGTGTGTGTTACATGTTCCTGTTACATGAATGTGTGTGTTACATGTTCCTGTTACATTAATGTGTGTGTTACATGTTCCTGTTACATTAATGTGTGTGTTACATGTTCCTGTTACATTAATGTGTGTGGTACATGTTCCTGTCACATTAATGTGTGTGTTACATGTTCCTGTTACATTAATGTGTGTGTTACATGTTCCTGTTACATTAATGTGTGTGTTACATGTTCCTGTTACATTAATGTGTGTGTTACATGTTCCTGTTACATGAATGTGTGTGTTGCATGTTCCTGTTACATTAATGTGTGTTGCATGTTCCTGTTACATTAATGTGTGTGTTACATGTTCCTGTTACATGAATGTGTGTGTTACATGTTCCTGTTACATTAATGTGTGTGTTACATGTTCCTGTTACATGAATGTGTGTGTTACATGTTCCTGTTACATTAATGTGTGTGTGTTACATGTTCCTGTTACATTAATGTGTGTGTTGCATGTTCCTGTTACATTAATGTGTGTGTTACATGTTCCTGTTACATTAATGTGTGTGTTGCATGTTCCTGTTACATTAATGTGTGTGTTACATGTTCCTGTTACATGAATGTGTGTGTTACATGTTCCTGTTACATGAATGTGTGTGTTACATGTTCCTGTTACATTAATGTGTGTGTTACATGTTCATGTTGCATTAATGTGTGTGTTACATGTTCCTGTTGCATTAATGTGTGTGTTACATGTTCCTGCTGCATTTATGTGTGTGTTACATGTTCCTGTTACATTAATGTGTGTGTTACATGTTCCTGTTACATTAATGTGTGTGTTACATGTTCCTGCTACATTAATGTGTGTGTTACATGTTCCTGTTACATTAATGTGTGTGTTACATGTTCCTGCTACATTAATGTGTGTGTTACATGTTCCTGTTACATTAATGTGTGTGTTACATGTTCCTGTTACATTAATGTGTGTGTTACATGTTCCTGTTACATTAATGTGTGTGTTACATGTTCCTGTTGCATTAATGTGTGTGTTACATGTTCCTGTTACATTAATGTGTGTGTTACATGTTCCTGTTACATTAATGTGTGTGTTACATGTTCCTGTTACATTAATGTGTGTGTTACATGTTCCTGTTACATTAATGTGTGTGTTACATGTTCCTGTTGCATTAATGTGTGTGTTACATGTTCCTGTTATATTAATGTGTGTTACATGTTCCTGCTACATTAATGTGTGTGTTACATGTTCCTGTTACATTAATGTGTGTGTTACATGTTCCTGCTACATTAATGTGTGTGTTACATGTTCCTGTTACATTAATGTGTGTTACATGTTCCTGTTACATTAATGTGTGTGTTACATGTTCCTGTTACATTAATGTGTGTGTTACATGTTCCTGTTACATTAATGTGTGTGTTGCATGTTCCTGTTACATTAATGTGTGTGTTACATGTTCCTGTTACATTAATGTGTGTGTTACATGTTCCTGTTACATTAATGTGTGTGTTACATGTTCCTGTTACATTAATGTGTGTTACATGTTCCTGTTACATTAATGTGTGTGTTGCATGTTCCTGTTACATTAATGTGTGTGTTACATGTTCCTGCTACATTAATGTGTGTGTTACATGTTCCTGTTACATTAATGTGTGTGTTACATGTTCCTGTTACATTAATGTGTGTGTTACTTTAAGTACATGTTGCTGATACATACTTAACATACTTTGACTTCAATAAGGTTTTGTATGAGTACTTTTACTTCAGTAAAGTATCTGAATGCTTGTATCAGGACTCTGTCAGGATGTTATGCTCATGATTTGAACTCCATTGACCCCCTCGCTCTGGTTTGGGACATCTGTGTCCAACACGTCTCTTCTGGGGAACATGAAGAACAGGAAGGTAAGACGTACAATAAGAGTAGAAGTAAAAGTAACAGGTAGATGAACCTTTTTGTACTTACCATTTGCTGCATCTATACATTAATTAGTGATCAGAACAAGTCTTCTATAAAGGTGTCATGCTGTCAGTTGACCAGCAGATGGCGCAGTCACACCACAGAACTGAAAAATGCTCCAAGAGAAGAGTTTTGTTGTAAAAGCCAATAACTTTATTGGAAAGCTGTTAAAACACAGTAACACATGAGTTTTATACATTTATCCAGAAACATTTTATGTACATTTATTGTTTCATTCAATAAATACAGATACAAAAACACAAACAGTGTAAAATACAAATGATTTTAAAAAACTGGTAAAAACAGTTAAATTCCTGCAGGACTTGGTGACCTTTGACCTGCAGGTGGTTTAGGAGGGGTTGGCGTTGGACGGGGTGGAGGTGATGGTGCTGTTGCAGATCTGATAGCAGGTCTGGTTCTGTCCCCCGTCGTCTTCGGCTCCGTACGCCGTCAGACACAAATCCATCCACGGACGCTCACCTGGTGGAAACACAAGATTAAACACCTGAAACGTTGAATATGACTCGTGATGATGAACGCGGTGAACCAGCGTTTGACTCTTTCTACCGATATAACATCTACAACAAACTATAAAGCGTGAATGTGTTGAAGCACCTCCATAATGATCACTTGTATATAAATTATTCACCCGTTTGCCTTTAATTCATGAAGAAAACTTTGTTTTTCTCGCACGTCTCTGCAGTGAATGAAGAACCCAAAGAAACAGAAAACTCTTGATGTATAAAGTAAATAGTGTTTAACAACAACACAACTATACGGAAACAAAGCAAACACACAACTGGTGCCGTTTAATCCAGGTGTAGGTGTGAGACTGTTTATGCAGAAGTGTTTTAAATATAACGTGTTTGTGAAGTAGTGAACATACGCCTGGATAAATAAGACTTGGATTATCCTGCACGACTTGTGTGAGAGTTATATATAGTAGTATATATAAATAAATAAATAAATATAAATATATATATATATATATATATAAATAAATAAATATAAATAAATAATATATATATATATATATATATATATATATATAAATAAATATATATAAAAAAAAAATATATAAATACATACAGTATATCTCAAAAGTGAGTACACCCTTTAGATTTTTGCAAATATTCTGTTATATCCTTTCAGGGGATAACATTATCCTACTGAAACTTTGATATAACTTAAAGTAGTCAGTGTGCTGCTTGAATAACAGTATAGATTTATTGTCCTTTGAAAATTACTCAGTACACAGCTGTTAATGTCTAAACAGCTGGCAACAAAAGTGAGTACACCCCATAGTGAACATGTCCTAATTGTGCCCAATGATGTTGTTTTCCCGCCCTGGTGTCATGTGACTCGTTAGTGTTACAAGGATTCAGGTGTAAATGATAAGCAGGGCTGTTAAATTTGGTGTTTTGGGCACAATTCTCTCTGAATGCTGGACAACATGGCACCTCATGGCAAGGAACTCTCTGAGCGGCTGAAAAAAAGGATTATTGCGCTTCACAAAGATGGCCTTGGCTATAAGAAGATTGCCAACACCATGAAAATGAGTTGCAGCACAGTGGCTAAGATCATACAGCGGTTTTCCAGGACAGGTTCCACTCGGAACAGGCCTCGCCAGGGTCGACCAAAGAAGTTGAGTCCACGTGCTCAGCGTCATATCCAGAGGTTGGTTTCCAAAAATAGACGTGCGAGTGCTTCCAGCATTGCTGCAGAGGTTGCAGAAGTGGGATGTCAGCCTGTCAGTGCCCAGACCATACGCCGCACACTGCATCAAATCGGTTTGTATGGCCGTCGCCCCAGACAGAAGCCCCTTCTGAAACCGATGCATAAGAAAGCCCGCAAACAGTTTGCTGAAGACAATGAATCCAAGAACATGAGTTACTGGAACCATGTCCTGTGGTCTGATGAGACCAAAATAAACCTGTTTGGGTCAGATGGTGTCCGGCGTGTGTGGCGGCACCCTGGTGAGGAGTACCAAGACAAATGTGTTTTGCCTACAGTCAAGCATGGTGGTGGCAGCATCATGGTCTGGGGCTGCATGAGTGCTGCCGGCACTGGGGAGCTGCATTTCATTGAGGGACACATGAATTCCAATATATACTGTGACATCCTGCAGCAGAGCATGATCCCCTCTCTTCGGAAACTGGGCCGTAGGGCAGTTTTCCAACATGATAATGACCCTAAACACACCTCCAAGATGACAACGGCCTTGCTGAAGAAGCTGAAGGTTAAGGTGATGGACTGGCCAAGTATGTCTCCAGACCTAAACCCAATTGAGCACATGTGGGGCATCCTCAAGAGGAAGGTGGAGGAGTGCAAGGTGTCCAACATCCGTGCGCTCCGTGATGTCGTCGTGGAGGAGTGGAAGAAGATTCCAGAAGCAACCTGTGCAGCTCTGGTGAATTCCATGCCCAGGAGGGTTAAAGCAGTGCTAGATAACAATGGTGGTCACACAAAATATTGACACTTTGGGCACAATTAGGACATGTTCACTATGGGGTGTACTCACTTTTGTTGCCAGCTGTTTAGACATTAACAGCTGTGTACTGAGTAATTTTCAAAGGACAATAAATCTATACTGTTATTCAAGCAGCACACTGACTACTTTAAGTTATATCAAAGTTTCAGTAGGATAATGTTATCCCCTGAAAGGATATAACAGAATATTTGCAAAAATCTAAAGGGTGTACTCACTTTTGAGATATACTGTATATACATATATACAAATATAAATCTATAAATACATATAAATAAATAAATATAAATATATATATTAATAAATATATATAAATATATATATTTATAAATATATATAAATAAATATATATAAATATATACACACATATATAAATAAAAGAAAGGATGATCTGGATACTCTTGTAAAGAGTTTGACACTTTAAACTCTTTAATCCAGCCGTTTGTGTGATTGACAGACGTACCAGTGCTGCCCCCTGCTGGACAGAGGGAGTCCATTTTTTGGTGGATGCTGTTCTGAGCCTCCTGATTGGCTGCTACGTCCTCCGCCGACACGCCGAAGAACGACTCCTGATGAAAGACACAAACCCTCGTCCTCATCATCATCATCCATGAACAATAACAATCTGATTCTACAAACGGTTTCATCAGGTCATGTTTTTTCCTTTCAGCTGTTGATTTGACGTCAGTATTCTCACAGACGAGTTCTGACTTCATTAATCAAAACCTTTCCCCTGAAGTCTTCAGTCTGCGCTGTCACTACAAACATCTCACTATGCATTTCCCTCATCAAGTCTCATTCTTAGATTTGAACATGAACTATGTGAGAGAACCACAAAAGGTAATTGTGAACCGGTAAAAGGAAGTTATAATTTGGCGTGTGCACATTTGGACGTATTTGAAATACACTATTGATGAAGATGTTTTCTTCATTTGCTGATCTTCTATCTGTTTACATGCGCCATCTTGGGAAATAAGGTTGGTGTTATAGACCCAGAATAAAGCTGAAACTAATGATTATTTTAATTACTTTTAATTATTAATATTCATGTTTATTCTTCTGATATTGTCACTGAATCGCTTTGTTTGTTTAATGTCCGAAAAATACCCAAATTAATGTCTTCAAAACGTTTGTTTTGTCCAATAAACAAGAAAATAACTAATTAATAAAAATATTATCACACAGGACACACACACACACACACAGGACACACACACACACACACACACACACACAGCTTGTGATGTAATCTCCTCTGATCCCGAGTCAGCAGCATTTTAAAGGCGGTCTGAAACTCACGGCGTCTCTCCACAGGAACACGTCCAGGCTGTCGGTGGCGTCCTGCAGCTCCAGCTTCATCAGCAGGACGTGCTGCAGCAGCTGAACGCCGAGAGCTGCGGAGCCAGAAGAGACTTTTAACACCGTGTGATTGATTTCAGTCCTTCAGCGACTTTACAAACTGCTGAATCAGGAGGAAAGGAGCGGGTGGGTAGACGCTGAGAAACTTTATGTTTTCTTCGGGACAGATTGTGGCTCCAGTGGAGAGTAAGGATTTAAAATGATGGTGCATTCAAGGACCAGCCCTGTTTCCTTGATCTATTCCTGTCAGAATCACATCCCAGACGTCCACAACCCCAAAATATTCAGGTCACAAAACACAGAAGAAGAACTGCAGAAGATGCAACGCAGCAGGTTGAGGAATGATGTGTTCTTCTCGAAAAGCTGCATTTCTTTGGGGTCTACTTTGCAACAGCAACACGGACTTTAACTGTTGGTTCTCCACCTCCAAAGCAAACTCTCCTCTCACCTTCGGCAAGGATCTTCTCATCGATCTGCTCGACTCCTTCCGGACGCGAAGGTTCCCTCACCGCGGCCTCGGAGCAGCGCTCACACCTGAAAGAGAGCAGATCATCAGCGGAGGGATATCTGCGCCGGACTACTTTCCTGTGAGTTCCTTTGCACGGTTGTAAAAACAGCACGGCCTAAAGTGTGTGTGAGGTCATCCCTTCTGAGTGCTGCTCACACACACACACACACACACACACACACTCCTAACAGCTGCTCACACACACACACACTCCTAACAGCTGCTCACACACACACTCAACTTCACAAGCGATTGAGAATAATAAGGAATATAGAATACATTAAATATTAAGAGTGAAACGAGTCACAACGATCAACAGTGAAGTGTTAAAGAAACAAATACAGATTCTAAAACTAAAGAATGATCAAACACGATGTTTAGATCACAGATGTAGTGCAGCTACAGCCGGTTTCTCTCTCGTCTCACGTGTGTTAGAAAACTACGCGTCACTTCTCACACAGCGCAACACTCTGCACATATTTAAGGGACGTGTCCTCCGGCTCTACGTGACGAACACTTTAGCCTCTCGAGGAGGTCGGACGGGCGAAACGCTCGTAGACGTAAACGCAGCAGCGATGAGTCACGCTTCAACACATTTCAACACGGCGATGCCCTCAAAGGACAAACGCTCACACAGGACAGTAAGTTTCCCTTCTCATCTCTGACCCGTAGTATCTCTTCCTGCCTCTGAAGAGGAACGGTGCAGGCGGGTCGAGCAGAGCCAGCCGACCTCCCGCCGACCTCACGGGGACGATATTCTGGTAGCCGGCCGCGAGTCGACACGTTTCCTCCAGAGTCGAACCTGCGAAACACCAAAAGCCTCCGTAAGTTAAAGCCGTTGTTCTCTCAGGAGACGAGAGATGCTCTCCTGTCAGACGTTGGTACCCGTGAGGAACATCAGCTGCTTCGACACGAGCTCGGTGGACAGGTGAACGCTCAGTGTTCGTGTCGGGGATCCCGGGGAGTTCCCGGGGACATCGACCCGCCCAGAGAGCGCCCACGGCGGGGGACTGCAGGGCGCAGAGTCCTGGGACGCCTCAGAGAAGAGACCCGCCACCAGTTCATCATCCGGGACGTCCTGCCTGAGATCAGAGAGGAACAAGATGTTTCATTCAACCTGACAGCTGCTGACGCTCCACGAGCTTCTACATGTTCAAACAAACTCTGTGTGTGTGTGTGTGTGTGTGTGTGTGTCCTACATTGATGTACACTTGCTGCAGTAGAGTTTCAGAGCCTGGTGGAGTCTGCGGGGCTCGTAGGATCTCAGCTGGACTCTGACGTGATGAACTCGACCCGGATCAGAGCGCTTCACCTCGGACAGAGTCAGCGGCTGTGTGCTGTGATCACAGCTTCTCTCTGACACACACACACACACACACACACACACACACACACACTGAGCTTTACAGTGATTCTTGGACTTGAAGCACAACGTTTGACTTCCTCGTGGAACATTTGACGGCCTTGAATATCATTCAAACATAACGTAACATAACACGACGTCAGGATCCCTGCGGTGTCTCTGACTAACGACACGTTGGGATTCTGTGTTTGCTCCAGACGTGATGACATCAAAGTGATTCTGCAAAGTTAAATTCAAGACTGTCAAGTGTCAGGTAATAATATTATTAGTATTAAACTATTAGTTCCTGTGGTGCTACGTACGATTAAAGTTAAAACAAATCAACAATTATAAAATGTATTCGATGAAATCAATTCTAAAGTTCACAAAATGTTCTTATCTAATGAAATGTTCTGATGTGATCCATGTGTTGGTGCTTCTTCTCTGCACCGACGACTTCTTCATTACAGAACTGATTTAATCAAAAGTAGCTCATTTAATCTGATGAATCACTTCCATTTGTTTTTCATGACGATGATGATGATGATGAAGCTTCATTCAGAAATGTGTAAAAAAGACATTCGGTGCAGCCTTAATTCTTCTTCTTATTATTATTAGTGTTTTAAATGTGCACCATGTTGAGCTGCAGCGTGTTTCATACCTGCGCTGCACTCCACTGCTTCAGCATCTACACACAGAAACACACAAATCAACAAGAGATGATCAGCACCTCAAACATCACCCGCTGTTAAAACATTAAACAGGCTTAAATTTTATCTATCTATCTATATCTATATCTATATCTATATCTATATATATATATCTAGCTATATATAAAATATATAAATAATTCTTTCTCCTTGTTATTGCCTGCAGACTCTGCTATCTTTGCTCTTAAAAGACCTGGTTCTGATAAAACATATTACTTTATGTACAAAGCCAGATTGTGGAGGTATGTTGATGAAGAAGTTTGTGTTCCTCCTGTAAAGAAACTACATCCCAAATATTTCTGCGCACTCAGGGGTTACACAACAGATGTGAAGCCTGCAGGTCTGAACACAGAGACACAGACAAACAGCTGCAGCATCAACAGAGCTGCGTCTGAGGAAACCTTCAGGTCACTGTCAAAGTTTGGACCTTTTATTTCATCCCCAGTGAAGCGTGGGCTTGTTGAAGGACCGCTAATGGAAGCAGCTCCCCGCAGCTTCAATCCGTCCTTTTGTCTGTCTGAGCAGTCGGGATGTTCATATCTACGCTGCTGCCAGCTTGTTTCATTTGATCCCAGCCCGGCGGCAGACACCACTCTCACCCTTCTTCTTCTTCTTTTTTGGGCACGCAATAAAAATATTTTGGATTTTCATTCTTAGTTTTTTGTGAGCAGATTCTGCAAAGGAGGAGAAGAGCAGCGATCTCATGTCGCTTGAGTTTGTTTTTCTAACACCATTTCCTAGAATATGTAGACTTAACGGTGTAGAAGTTGTAGAAGAAAAGTTGAAGTTGGTGAGTTTTATGGAAATGGACGAATCCAAGTGATGATGTAAATTAATATGACTCATTCCTTCAAACACAGATGAAGTAAATGCTCAACGAGGAGGGAAGTTTATACATCCAACATTCACTCATACCCAGAGACTCTGGTGGAGTGCTCCAGATCTCCAACAACGCCGAGTCATTCAGCTCGGAGAAGTCGTCTTCGTCGTCCTCTGGGCAGGCCTCCAGGACTCTATACACGCACACACGAAGAACATTACTTCTGGTTATGAAACTTGTGTCCACAAACACATAAATACAGTGAATACAGTAAAAATGATCAAATGTTGCTGCACCTTTCCATTAAAACACCAGCATGTTAAAACGACGCACCAACTAGAACTGATTTAAACAGATTATTTTATGCAGCAGTTTTAAATCTTCTCACACATTTTAGTTTTCCTCTAAAACCGTCAACCGGAAGCTAAACTTTTAAACAACTGAATAAATGAATGGCAGCCATTGCAGAAGTCTGACTGCACACACATCCAATCATGCAGCAGAAGCAGAACAAGGAAGTAGAAGCAGGAAGTAGAAGCAGAAGCAGGAAGTAGAAGCAGGAAGCAGAAGCAGGAAGTAGAAGCAGGAAGCAGAAGCAGGAAGCAGAAGCAGGAAGTAGAAGCAGGAAGTAGAAGCAGGAAGTAGAAGCAGGAAGTAGAAGCAGGAAGTAGAACCAGACCTCTGTTTGCAATATAAAGCATGTTTTCTACAATGACTATTATTTTTTATCCTCAGTTCTCTCAGGATCTGCAGATTCTTCGTCTCCTGCTTCACCTCTTCAGCTGCTGCACGTCGGGGCAGTTTTCTGGAAGAATCCGGATCCCCCTGCCGAACGCCGTCCCTCCATGCAGGTGAAAGGCCAGATGATCCACCTCCTCCTGCTGGCTGCTGGTGAGGCCGGGCACCTTACTGGATCCTGGGATCGCTCGTAGGTTGTAGATCCTCAGGAAGTCCCCGGGCTGAGAAACGGACAAACGGGACAATTAACACAAGATAAGAAATGATATACATAGGGTTTCATTAGTAAACAGACGATAGAGAGAACAAAGAAAAACTTGGTGGTAAATATTTATTTTGTATGTATTGTTACATCGATGTTTGATTCAAACTGTTCAAAGATCTTACATTTACCATAATGCAGCCAGATAACATATTTTCCATTAGATCTTCCCTGCTTGCTAAACAGCCACGTCTTTGCACCGTCCAGCACCTCCTGAGAACAATATCTGTCTGTTCAGCTGCTAACTGCTCCACTATGTGCACCAGCTGCTCTCTGCCTGTGTCTGCCTGCTGTTCGCTGCTCAGCAGGTCGTGTTCAGTGGGAGACCGAATCAGTGAATGTAAAATCAGTAGATACAAAACAAATCACTGGACGTAGTCACTGGACGTCACCCGTTGGTTTGTGGACTACAGTGTTGAAGCCTTGAGTTTGGTCATTTGGCCGTCGCCATCTTAGTTTTTTGTAAGCAGGAGTGACACGAGAGGGTGGAGCGAAGTACAACTGAACGTTTAAAAACTAAATTTTAAGGCGACCAAAATGTGAAAACACAAACTGTAAAAGGGTTCAAGTTAGAACACGGAAACACAGACGACACCGTTGTAGTGATTCTATTTTACTCTAAATGTTTCCAGAAGTTACTAAATGAACATCATGTTGAAGAAGACTTGAAACTACAGATTGAGACAAACTCATCAGGAAAATGTTACTGAGGAAATAAATCAAGAGACTTTCTCATAGACTTCTACACAATCTTTATACAACCAGAGGATTCTATTAGAGAGAATGCAGGTCTAAGGCTCTTCTGCTCACCTGGAGGTTGCTGCTGGGTAGAGCTGCAAAGTTGGTGGCAGTTCTCTGGATTTACAACGACTTGTCAACTAGAAAATAACAATCATTTCTAATAATGTGTCCGGAAATGTATCCAAGTGGCCACACAGTTAAAACCTAACTAACCTCACCCACCACCTCTCGAACAGACTCCTCTCTGACAGTAACAACAAGCTCCATCACACTGTTCATGTGTAAGTGTCGACAGCTTTTATCAATCAGCAGATGGCGATGTTGCTCCACACTTACAGTCAGCGTGGTGACAGTGATTCAGAGGCTGCTCAAAGGACTTGGTTTGGAGGTTTGTCATTTTGGTTTCTTCTTCCCCCCCTCAGCTCTCCGTCACGACGAGCCTGCAGTCGACAGGAATCTTTTCTCACTCTCATCAACAAACGCCTCAGTGATCAAGTGTCAGAGGTGTTCTCCGTGTTCAGATATTACACCAGAAGCCTTTATACTGTTCTTACATGACAGCGTTCAGTCAACAGCCAGATACACATATAAACAGGATATGATCCCAAATTGCTTTATAGCCTGAGAGCAGAAGAATGAGTCAGAACGAATCCTCTAGTACAGAGGTCTGCAACGTTATTCATGTCAAGGACCCCCAAACTGGTGTAGCGTGGTGCAGGGACCCCCTACTGTATACATTGTATAGAAGAGGCTTGAAGAGGTCCGTGCGCCGGGGGGGGGGGGGGGGGGAGTGCGTGGTGGAAATTTCAATTCACAGTAGTACAGTACTGTAGGTGTGTGTCGCCACCCTTCGCGAAGTACAGCGGAGGAGGGAATGTGCAAAGCAAAAAAATACATTTTAATAAAAAAAAAGAAATACTAAAATGTTTTTTTAAATTGCTTTATCTACAAACAATTTCACGACCCCCTGCAGTACCTCAGCGGACCCCCTGGGGGTCGCGGACCCCCTGTTAAGGACCTATGCTATAGAAGCTTCCATTAAATCCATCTTCTCCGTAGAGCGAGTGAAGTTAGTCAGTGTGGATTAACAGCTGATCTTCCTCGAAGATCCACGTGAAGACCTGAGAGTTCAACTGGGAAGACTGGCGACCTGCCCCCCCTCTCACAGGGAAGACTGGCGACCTGCCCCCCCCTCTCACAAGGAAGACTGGCAACCTGTCCCCCCCTCTCACAGGGAAGACTGGCGACCTGCCCCCCCTCTCACAGGGAAGACTGGCGACCTGTCCCCCCCCTCTCACAGGGAAGACTGCCGACCTGCCCCCCCCTCTCACAAGGAAGACTGGGGACCTGTCCCCCCCCTCTCACAGGAAGACTGGCGACCTGTCCCCCCCTCTCACAGCGCAGACTGGCGACCTGCCCCCCCCTCTCACAAGGAAGACTGGCGACCTGTCCCCCCCTCTCACAAGGAAGACTGGCGACCTGTCCCCCCCTCTCACAAGGAAGACTGGCGACCTGTCCCCCCCCTCTCACAGCGCAGACTGGCGACTAACAAAGATGTTCACTTGAGTTCATTTAGGACACGCATGTGTTTTTGATGGAACTCTTGAGGATGAGGATATTTTGAGTCACAAGATTTTAAACGTCTCCACGCCTTGAAGGGGTCGTGTGATCAGTAACCTCTTCATCTTAATTGAAACACAATTAATTGTTAATTGTAATACAAGGACAGAAGCAGCTCCTCCTACGTCTTCAGCAGCACTTTCTGAGTATGTAAGACAACATGCTATACGAGTATGAATCATTGAGACTATAGGAGTCCCAGTGTGGCAGGAAGCAAACAATGACACCAAACACAAAGTACTTTTGTTTGCAGTATCTCAGACTCTGCCCGGGCTTTAAGTCTCCAGAGACCT
The DNA here is from genome assembly GCF_900634415.1 of Cottoperca gobio. NCBI lineage: Eukaryota > Metazoa > Chordata > Actinopteri > Perciformes > Bovichtidae > Cottoperca > Cottoperca gobio. Next base: position 195,901 of record NW_021166900.1, on the reverse strand, counting down.
GGATGTTTAGCAGAATGAGAAAGGAAAACAAAGTTCTGGAGAGTCTGGCTGTGTTGTCTCAGAGCTACATGAGAATTTAGCAGTTTGTCTTTAGAAACTGGTGTAGAAAGAAGTGAGCGAGTGACTAATGCAGGGAGACTGTGAAAAACAGCAGAGGACAGACGGCAGAGCGAAGGAAGGCGGTGCCGTGTCGCGCCGGCTCTCATCTTGCCCGTTCAGGCGTCCTGCCTGTAGTCACATATTAAATCCTCTGCAGCGTCCTGAGAGGCCAGGTGTGATTATAACGAGCAGACATTCAGCAGAGAGACTAAGTTTAGATCAGAACATGACTCATCTGAGGACTGAAGTCACAGTATGTCCAAAAGTACAGTCGCTTTCTGAGACACTTTTGTTGATGGAAGTCGCCGTTGCATTTCTTTGTGTCTTGATTCACGTTGGCACAGGTTGCACGACGTCCATCAGGAAGGTCACAAGTTTATGTGTGGAAGAACTTGAGTGGTGTGCACAGATCTTTGACCTCAACCCCGTCCAACACCTTTGGGATGGACTGAGCTCATCACCGCACTAATGGGAGCAGATCCCTGCAGCCTGGTTCAACCAACACACAACGGATCCATCAGAGACTTGGAGGCAGGATTGGGGAAATAGTCTTTGCATAGCTGTATCCATGAAAAATAGCACAGTAAAACATTTTGTCAAATGATATATTTGTTTGGCGAGTCCACTACGGTCTGAAGGAGAAACGTGGCACGTTTTTAATATGATAATCTCGTTTGGTTTAAAGAATAACCAAACTTTTGCCAATTCCAGCCGGTTTTTAATAAGATGAAGTTCTTCTACGGCTGCTTGTGTTGAGACATGCTTTTGTAGAATGAATACGGTTTCCAATTATAAGTACCATACCACTGTTTGTGTTTGTTTTCACATTTGTCCCCATTAACGTCAGATTATGGATGCTTTTCATGCTTTTCATGCTTTTCATGCCCCGACAATTCTTTTCAAAGCTCACTCTTGTTGCTGGATGCATTTACTGGTGGCTAGAATTTATATTTCTAATAATACTTCCAGTAAGGTTTGCAAAAAGAGTATTTAATTGGCATCAGTTGCAGAACTAAAGTATCATATCGGTGCTCGTTTGTAAGTTGTAACTGCAGGAACCAGAGAGATGGTGGATTTAAATATGCAACATAAATGCTACAGATGCAGTTTAAAAGTGCAGGATATAAGAATAATCACCTCACAGCTGTATCATTATCACAACAGTTGGCATAGCAACCAACAGCAGGAGAATCAGAGGTATCGTTGGAGCTGTGTGACCGGCGTTTTGAGTTGTTTGACCAATCGGATCATTCCGCCGAGACCACACTTAGAATAATGGGCACATTATCACCATCAGCATGTGCATAGGGGGCGTTCAGGGAGCGTAGGACACACTGGTCCACAGCTCGGAGAATGATCGTTTTGTCTGACAGAAAACAGCTCCCAGCAGCCTCTCCTGCAAACAAACCATTTTCATTTTAAAGGAGTCTGAGGGAACAGAGTGGAGCAGCCTGTGGTGGCTTCTGTAAGTACTTGATCTGTATAAAAAAAACTAAACACTCCACCGTCCGCCCACTGCCCGACAGCCAAGAAGCCGCTGCCGCTGTCTCATGGCATTAGTGCTGCTCGGCTGCTCGGTAAAAAGGGATTCCTTAAAATTCAAAAGATTGCTTTTGGGCTTCTACGGCTTCTCGTCAAGCTGAGGCTCAATAAAGCAGCCAAAAAACTTGTGCCCTCGCTGAAAAGAAGAAACCCTTCATTTCACACTGGGTTCTTTATGGAGCAGCAGGAAATGGGCTTTAAAAGCCAGACAGATAGAGCCTAACTCGACAGCGCGTTCTTTGTGCTGGAAAATCAACTCCATGGGGAACAGGAGACACGACCGACTGAAGAACACCTCATTTCAGATTAAATACCTCGACAGCAATAAAACAATCAAGAACCAAACAAAAAGACTATTTTCATTGATGAGTAATCTGCCAATCATGTTTAGATGTCCAGCAGATATATCTATCTACGATACTGTATATATCTGGAACTCAATGACACTTCCTGATTCTTAAAGAAATCCCTTCAACACTAAGACAATCTGTTTTTGTCTGCGACGTTTGTTCATCAACACTAAACCACGAAACAAACCACCAGTTTATTTACTGCTCTCTCTGGAAGAGGATCTTCTCTGGATACTCATCTCTCTGCATGAATAATAGAAGGAGGACGACCTAGAGGGCGCCAGGAAAGTCCTGTCCCTCACAACGTTAAAAAAACCCTTCAGCGGCACAATATATCACGCACTCGGGCCATTTCCCTCATAGAACTCCTTTTTCTGAGTAATAGATTAATATATTTTGATATTGCCAAAAGTAAGACAAAAAAAGGCAAACGGGAAAATAAAACTCTTCTCTCAGAATAACCATTACACCCACACAGAGAGAAATCTGTCCAAAGCTGTAATATCTAAATAAATGATCTGTACGTGAGATGAAGCTCAGCACAGACAAGAGCTGTGTAATGAAGCGGTTGTGTGACTGTGGATCTGAACTCGATGCTCCGATGACTTCTCCAGGGTCAAGAGAAGAAGCAGCATTTCTGTTGCGGTCGGTGGTTGTTGGAGGAGATTTCAGCCCGCGGGCCGACAAAGTCTCATTTCCCTCAGAGCTGTGTTCACTTAACAGGAAACAGTGTGGGAGTAAAGAACGCGCCGCATTAGCGCTCGAAACCCCCCAAAAAACATTCAATGACATGGAAATGTGCACTCAGTCGACCGTGAGTGCTAAAAATGAGATAATGAGCAGAAGCTGTCGGAGCAGAACACAGACTGAGGAGATCACAATGACACAACAATCAGGGGCTCAAACTTTATATGTATCATTTCAAGATGTGGCCATTAAAGAAAACAAAAAGAAGTTATAAAATACAACGGCTGAATATTAATTCGGTCCTGGACCAAACCCTCGCTCAATCATTACATCAAGTCCACCAGTTTTGACACACTTTACACACGTGGCTCAGAGACTTCGCTAAGCTAAAGTCAGACGATCACTAGACTTTATCCTCTTGAGACTTTGACTATCTGTAGGAAAGTTCAGAACAATCAGAACAAGATATTTCTACCAAATAACCCAAAATGTGAACCTCATGGTGGCGCTAGAAGAAAAGTCATGTGATCCCCAAAGACGTTAAGTTTCCTCCTCTGGGACCCATGAATGTTGTTCCCATTCGTTGAGTTGTTTTAGTTTGGACCGAAGCGGTAGTCCAGCCACTGGGATGGTTCAAAGGAAATGTCACATTCAGTTTTCTTATTTATTAAACGTGTTTTATGTTGGGAACAATACAGGCACTAAATGCATGTTTGTGTATCTGCTGCGTCAAAGACCAAAATAATAAACTGTAAAATGACTTTTTTCTGTATCCGTCAGTATGAAGACGACTCACCGCTATTCCTGAACTCCAACACTTAGAATCTGTTTAGCAGAAACAACAGAGATTTTCTTTTTTCCATTCCCGAGTGACCTGGAGTAGGATTCAGACTGCAGGAATATGCAGGCGCATGTAGAGGTAACCATCTGTGCTGGAGATTCTGCTGAGGCAGAGGGACTGCAGTGGGGAGAGAGGGGAAGATGCATGGATACAGGAAAGATAGTCAGGGGAAACGGAAACTGAGAGAAGGAAGAGACAGGAGTCCCAGTCCCAACCTCCACGTAAAGCCTCAAACCCTGAGCCCTGAGAGACTTAGAGATTCATCACATTTAGCTGACGCTGTTGTCCAACGCGACTTACAATAAGTGCAAACAATCATGAGGATACAACTCCGAACAGCAAGAATCAGCTTCAAATAAGCCAAACCCATTCTAAGAGCAACATACAGACAAAGGAGTCAGTCTGCAGGTACGAGTGGTGGAGATGTTCTGAATGTTAGTATCTTAAAGCTTTTTGTTCCATTTGGGTTCATCAATAACAAGCCATCTGAGACATGTGCATCGTTCTTCTGCTTTCTGAAACAGATTTTAATCTGATTTTGTAATCAGAATCTGAACATTTCAATTGCAACACAGACTTCTCTCACAGAACATTGCCAGTCTGATTACATCAGATCACAAAACACGTGTGTGTCAACTGATTAAGTTGCAGAAGCTCATTTGGAGTTTTCCATGCTCATTAACGTCACATTTTTGGAGTATTTTCAGTCCAGTTATCTGTTTGCTTCTCAAAATGTGATTTGGCAGAGCTGAGTGACAGCTGGAGCTGAGGAAGATGTTTCAAGGCACAAAACTATACAGTACAGGAAGCAGAGCCAATGCACAAGGCTTTATTAGCATGTATAGTCTGCACGATCGTTCACTCTGAGATGCCTATACAGACTTCTGCATGGATCCTAAAGGCATTGAGCAGATGACTAAATATGCACCAAATATGCAGATGAGCAGATACGTAAAGTATGATATCTGCTTAAGATCTGCTTAATCAGGTTTAATCAGGCACACAGTATGTTCATAGAGACATACTGCACACTCTGATCTACATGCTCTTCATCTCCTCGTGTCATCAGATTTATGAGTGTTTCTGCTGATTACGGTGGAGTAAGAGTGACAGACTTGGAGATAAATGTGACATGTTGCGGCTTTGATCAACTCTTCTTCCCCTAAACAAGAACCATTCAAATAAATGTTTCATCATCCGTGTGTGTGTGTCTTTCCCGGAGAATCAGCGATGGAGGAGGCAACACCACATGGACTGCAGCCCTCCTCCTCATCAACAATCTCTTGTTACCAGCTTCTCTCTTCAGCGTGCCGGGCTCCTTTCTTTTCTAATGGCCTTCCTCTCACATAAACGCCTCAGTCAATTTTACACAACACTCCCGATGATTCACCAGAAGAGTCTGGTAATTGGGGGAATATTCCTGTTCAAACACTTCTTTAGTGGAAAGGCTCTCAATTTGTCGCACACTAGTGAATTTATTGATGGATGTTAAGACTCACCTGTCAGAAAACAATCCAATCCAATTTTACCCATAATACATCATTCCAAGCTTCAATTAATGTGTGATCAACCAAATGTGATCTCATACACTACTGTTGAGAAGTTTGGAATCAGCTGTAACATTGATGTTTTTTTCTCCTTCTTCAATATTAACTGTTCGAACAGACATAAACGTAGTGCAATTCAGACACCTGATTGCATTTAGTCGATGTTTCCACAGCGTTGCCTGACAGGGGAGAAAACTGTTGAACTTGGATTTGTTTTCCAGTACAAATAAGCCCAAGTGACCATCGGTCATTATTACAGCACAACCTGGCTCTAAATATGTAGTTTGTGTGTTTTTCTTTGGGCCCTCTGCAGTCGACTCATCCATCCATCCATCCATCCATCCATCCATCCATCCATCCATCCATCCATCCATCCATCCATCCATCATCCATCCATCCATCCATCCATCCATCCATCCATCGTTTATCCGGGGTCGGGTCGCGGGGGAAGCAGCTCCAGTAGTGAACCCCAATCTTCCCTTCTCCAGGCCACATCCTCCAGCTCCGACTGGGGGATCCTGAGGCGTTCCCAGGCCAGTGAGGAGATATAATCTCTCCACCGAGTCCTGGGTCTTCCCCGGGGTCTCCTCCCAGCTGGACGTGCCTGGAACAAGTAGGCGCCCAGGTGGCTCCTTACTAGATGATGAACCACCTCAACTGGCTCCTTTCAACGTAAAGGAGCAGCGGCTCTACTCCGAGTCTCTCCTGATGGCTGATCTTCTCACCCTGTCTCTAAGGGAGACGCCAGCCACCTGAGAAAACACATTTTGGCCGTTTGTACCCGTGATCTCGTTCTTCCAGTTTTGTAGTCGACTTATGATTTGTAGTATGTTCATCTGATATTCCCTGACACACTTCCAACACTGCTAACCTTCTATTTATATTTTGTTTGAAGAAGAGCTGAAGAAACATGTTGGCTTTTAATCCCAGCTTGTTAGATGCATTGTTGTGCACATCTATTCTAAGAGGATCGTCAACAACCTAAAGCATGACAGAGCATTCAGAAATAAAGAGTACGTACCCAATCAAGCTATGTGGCAGGAGATTACACACTTCTGAGTGGCAGTGCATCTCTGGAGAGATCTTAGTGAGTGTAATTTAGAAATGAAGAATATGTAGAATACTCTCAGTAACGTCGGTATATTACTCACATTTAAAAAAAAAAGACTCTTTGAAGTCTGAAAACGACAAAGATGTTGGTGATCGATAAAACCAAACTGCAGTCTGCTTCAAGACTCTGGTGCTGGTCCACCGTGCTTTGAATGGATCAGCCCCTTCCTACATCCAGGCCATGGTCGAACCATACACCCCAGCGCGTTCACTTTGCTCTGCATCGACCAATCGGCTCTCCGATCCCTCACTACGAGTGGGACCCAGATTCCCCTCAAACAAAACCCGCCTGTTTGCTATCCTGGCTCCAACATGGTGGAACGAGCGCCCCATTGATGTCAGGACAGCAGGCAGTCTTCACACCTTCTGCAGACTGAACACTCACCTGTTTCGACTGCACCTCGGACGAATGAAGAAAACTAATTAACTGTTCTTTGTATGTTGCACTTGTATTGGTTTGGCTTATTTATAGCTAATAGTTGAATTTGTATTCTATTGTTTCTGTATGTGGCACTTATGTTGCACTTCAAACTGGCTGTTTGAAGACAGTGTTCACTTATACGATTGTGTTTGAAGCTATTGTACTTACAAGATTCTTGCTGTTCGGAGTTGTACCTCCAGGATTGTTTGCACTTTTTGTACGTCGCTTTGGACAAAAACTGCTTCCGGATGTCATTTGTTACAACTCCCTGTCGTCACACAGGGACGAGCTCGGTGCCGTTGGATGCCCAATACCCGAAAATAAGAGCGGGAATTGGTTCAAGTAACTATGACCTTTCTATCAAGAGTCATTCCAAAGGAACTCATGAGTCCCATAGGAATGGCCTTCAGTCCCACATTTCGCCATACACGCCCTTCCGGTGGTCCTAGACGGACGTGGTACCTGGACTTGGATTTATGTCCCTACGACCTTCCTATCAAATGTTATTCACAACAAAGACCATCAGTCCTGGTTATTACCCCGTATCCTAGCGCTAACCCTAACATATAAGCCTCTGGTTTGATAGTCTAACACATCGACGGGCCCGCCTGCAGACAGACGTGCACCAGCGCAGGAAAGTCACCCCAGAAGATAAACGCCACAAATACTGTTTAATACAGAAAACCTTCCTCCTGGCAGCGAGAGGTTGAATCAGCCGTGTGAACTCGTTTGGCAAGAGCGTGAATGTAACAGTCATTCATGTATATGTAAAAGTCCCGCACTGCAGCTTTAAGTTAATCAAAGAAAGGGTATTTTAGTGTTGCATTGGTAGCATGCTCTATTAGCACTAAATCAAATCCCATTATCCTTAATGTATTTTTCCAATCTCCGACCCCCATCACAATCACCGCTGATGGGTGGGTACAAGAGGCAATTTATTTTCCAACTGATGAGATAAACTACACTGCTTTACATCGTCAAACAAATCCAGACATTTGTGATTCTTTATAAAAAGGAGTCTTAAAAATAACCTGATCTTAATGTATTCTTTATACTTCAGAGTCTTGACACGCTTGACAGTCTCATACAGAAAAAAGCACTCTCGCACTTCAGTCACATGGTGCTTGTATTTCCTTTCCAGGTTTTGTCCCTCTGCTGTTATTCCTGTCTGAGTTCACACTCAGCTGATCAGCTGTAAACACACCTGTGTGGTCACAGGTCAGTCACACTGAACACATGCTGGGATACAACACATCTGAAGCTGGATGAGGACACATCATTTCGACTGCACCTCAGCCAATGAAGAAAATAAAGTATGTTCTTTGTTTGCTGCACTTACTTTTGTTTGGCTCATTTGAAGCTATTGTTCTGCACTTAAATGATTTCACATATTTGCAGCTGATGTAGCTGCGAGAGTCTTGCTGTTCGGAGTTGTGTCCTCATGATTGTTTGCACTTATTGTAAGTCGCTTTGGACATTACATTACGTCTGTAACTGCTGCACATGCAACTACTGACAAATGTGCTTTTATTGCCTCTCACTGAACAATGATTGATTTTGTTTTGCTCAACTGCTCAGAAATGGCGTCTGGCTGTGGGACGGTGTTGTCGTAGTGATGAGGGGACGGTGTGTTTGAGCCACTAACAGTGTGTTTGTGCTTGGATCCTAATGTTTTTATTTGTTTTCAGGGACACTACAGTTTCCCTTCCATTCATCTTTCTGATTGCTTTTGTTGCTACAATGACCTCGGCCTCTGCAGATGACTCAGATCATTCACATCATGTGGACGAGGTGGGTGGGGAAACAATGAACACATGCTGCCGCCTCGCTGTCTGCCTCTTGAAAAACTATTTCATTGATCGAACCCTCATATCTGACAAACGGGTTTTCCCCCCTCGCACAGAGCCTTTCTTTTGCACCACTCAACAAAAACACAGGGATGAACAACCTTCTCGGCTTTGTGTGACTAACTCGCAGAGAAATACTCTCATCTACTAAAGAGCGCCTTGAATGTGAGAAAACTCCACCAGCTCTGAAGCTTCAGGTCGAAGTCAGGATGTAGTTCACTGTATGAAAACCAGTGAACTCAAAGTGATCTCACCCGACGCAGAACTTCACACTCATTAGCTCGATTGGTGTTATAAGTTAAAGAACGTTATGAAGTGAACTAACAGCGGTTAGATGTGGTTATTGTGAAGAGCTCTTTAACGCCTCCAGGGTCGAGTGAAGATGTGCGTCACGGGCGCAGAGCTGAAAAGTAAACCTCAGCCTCACAGACGCAACGCTTAAACAACGCTACGACAACAAATGATCACTTCATACAACCATAATTAACAAGAAGAAATCAACTTCACTTAGGCAATTGGTAAATCAAGCAAATATTAAATAGTAACATCAGAGTCCGTTTCATCTGCATTCAAAGTGTAAAGTCACTGATGAATCCGTCCACAGGACGCAGAAGAAGCCCCCACTGTCAGACGTTAAACTGAGCCAACAGGAAGTCAGACAGCACTCTTGATTTATGACTCGCACGCACAAATAAATAATGGCTCCTCGTGTTGGATTCACAGCCATGAACTAAGTTTGATCTCCAACACAGGTCTGGATGATTAACAACATTTATTCTAATTTATGTTTATATATTATATATATATATATATATTATGTTAATATCTTTGGTGGAACAACTACGTTATCTGACTTTGAGGTATGGCGGTCCTTCAGAACGGTTTCATCTTCTGAAATACAGCGCACGCATTTCTAATTGGTAATGTGTTCATCCTTCTTTCCACACATTGGTGGGCTTCCATAGAAAACAACGTGCGCAGGTATTTGGACGCGTCCTTCGCCACCGGTGCGCGTCGCCTTCATCACTTCCCACCTGCTTTGTTGCTTCAAGTGTTTCACATCTTCGTTGTCATTGATTTTTGGCAAACGTAACATTAAACATCACTGAGCGTCTCCACACCGCCAACGTCTTGTTGTGATGTTTATCTCTTTAAGGTCGTCGTGACTGATGAGCTTCAGAACAGCAGCAGGAGTTCAGCTGCTTTAAATCAATGGATCTTAGACGACCTTCTTAACTGCGTTCAGTTCAGTGATGCGAGACAAATGACACGTATTTCTAATGTTATTTTCGTGGACACTTTTTCACTTTTGACAGATGAAACGATAAATACGCTTTTTGCACTATTTTCTGAAAATGTAGAGCTGCAAGAAAACAATTAATACATTAAAGGTCAGATGTAAGAATAACCCTTCGCTGCAGCTCTAACATGCATGTATAGCTTCTGTCCCTGCCTGTGAGTGCACACATCACACACGAGAGCATCTGAAGACAAAGTCAGAGCTGCTGCTGACCAAACATCTGAAGCCTGGAGGCTTTAAAGAGCTGAGGAGCTTTTAAACATTCAGTGGTGTTAAAGTCAAGGGTACAAGTAAAGGAGAAGTTTCACAGCAAACACAGAAGAGACATCTCTCAATAAAAGGGACTCTGGTATAAAAGATGCATCAGAGCAAATAAAGAAACAGAAAGTTACTGAAAGTACTCAGAGGACAACCCAACTCATTTGTCCTTAGACATATTCAGAGTGGCTGTGGCTGTGTGGGATTAGCTCTGCAGCAGGGGACTAGAGAACAGGGGGGTTTCTGGAGCTATCATTGAGTGATGTATCCGGTTATAAGAGAGTTATTTGTGATTATTACAGGGTGGACGTCCTTGTAAGGAAACTGTGAAAAGGACAAATGAGCTGCCAGCTCTCCTCTGTGGCTTCAATGGCTGTCCAGCTCCACAGGCCACGCTGACTACCAATGTATACAAATGAAAAGCACGACGACACCCGGGGAAACAAGAATAACAGAAAAGAAAAGGGCATTCATGGCTGTGATTGCAAGAACTATTAGACATAATACTCTGTCATTTGAGGAAAGAGAGCTTTTACACTGAAAGGGAACTTTATAAAGACAGTCATTGCATGAAAGGTCCTTCGAGCTATCCCTTCAATGATTCCAAGTGCTAACAGCTGACTTTCCAAAGAAACTTTCCCGGGAAAAAGACGACAAACCCAACTTTGTAATCATCTAAAATAAAATGCACATTTAGAAGTAAGACTGATGTTGTTCTGTACGCGTTAGCGTGAGGAGCAGATCTAATGAACAACCTGACGTGTCCAGGAGGTATTGTAGTCTTTGCAGGTGGCACGTGGAAGACCCACAGTTATCTGGTACGTGCACATCATGTTCACGTTTGTACTCATTATGTATCCGAAGCGAAAGCTCTGACGCCTCAGTGTTCATGAACATGAGCCGCTGGACCAGACAAGGTGCAAACATGTACTCTACAGACACGTCACACAACACAGAGGGCCCTGCCATGACCATGATGCTAAAACATATGTAATTAACAGCTCGTTACAGGTGTCATACATCAAGACTTCACATCAGCACAGCTGTGTGTGACGTCCTGCAGACACTCTGTACGACACCAGGAGGACCGTCCCCTGCTGACCCTGAAGGCAACACGGGTCTGCTCTTAATTGTCTGGGTTCTCCCTTGATGCATGCTTCAACCTTTCATTGAGTTTAATCTAAATCAGTTTGTCCCTCCTGCTGACACACACCCTCCATGTCAGTGTGAACTGAAAACTAAAACGATGCATTCAGGGTTAGATGTGTTCAGCAGAGCTTTGTAATAAATCCTGTCAGAGCAACAGGACACACAGAACCTGCAACTACACAATGTAATCCAATGTGACTTCACCACCGCCACGATGTCATTTATGTTTCACAGACCTGAATAAAGATGGATGTTTCCCTGCTGCACACACACACACACACACACAACACACAAACACACACACAACGATTTAATGATAATATAATGTGTATATGTCCACATGCTGCGTCGGTGTGAGCTCACGCTTTATTACCGAGGAACGCAGGAACACGGCTGAAGCTCAAGGTCTGCTCACTTTGAGTGTAAGTGCTTAAGATCCTCTGAACACTGCTGGTTAGTTTCCAGTCTCTTTCATCGACAGTGTAAAACTGTATAAATGTAAAACCTCCTTCATGTGTCGTCCACTAAAAGCACAACCTCAACAGAAGATCTGAATACCCCATAATGTCAGTACTCTAAGTTTCTGAAGGTCTATTATTCTTCTGTTGATGCCGCCTGGTGTGTGAATCTGGATTTACAGTATGAGCCTCTTCAAACAGACTCCATCCAAGAACACACACACATCAAAGTCAGCACCGACGAGCCTCATTCATGCATCTCCATCCTGTTGGGTCAAACAAGCCTCCTGCAGACAAACCAGCACTGCTGTGTCCCCGCTCACTGCTGCCCCCCACCCCGGTCGCTCTCTATCCTTTATTTACCAGACTTTGCCCGAGGCTGTGTGTTAACAAAACGTCTTCGTACTTTCATTTCCTGTTTGCTTCTACACACTGTTTACAGGCTTATGCACGTCTTAGACGCCAGATATGAGTGCTGTTGGACCTGCGATGCTCATCTCCGTGACGATAATGCTAATAAGAGGTAGAGGCGTTCGCTAAAGAGTTTTAACAATAGGTGTTACCAAGTAAAGATGAATACAATCCTTGATGAGGACATTTCAATAGCGATTACCTTCAGCTGCCTCGCGTACTCCACGTGGTTGTCATAGACGAGGACGTTGGCGATGAGTCCCTCTCGCTCTTGAGAAAAGGAGGACGGACCCTCTGTGACGTTGGGCTCAACCATCACCTTCAGGAGAGTGTGAGGACTTCTGGTTCCGTCCCACACCTGGAGAAAACAAACACAAACACATGACCATAAGATTCAGAAATACTACGTTTCATCAGGAACATGTCGCAGTGCAGAAGCTCAAGACGCTCCAACGTCCGCTTCACTGGGACTTTAACTTCCACTTTAGTGGCAACAATAACAAACAACATCAATACTTTCCTGCTGGTCAAAGGTCGTAACGCCCCCCATGCCAGGGAGGCTCTGGAGTTAAACAAGTGACTATTGTTGTACGGGAGAAAAGGGAAATGTACTTTCTGAAAGATTTATCCTTTATAGTTCAGGTAACTCCGCCCTCAATGTTCGTACAAAGCTCTTATTTGTGACAGAAGTCCAAATGTATTGAACCAAAAGATAAATGTCATCAACGCTGGCAGTAAATACAGAGCGAAGGCTGCTGAACAGGCGACGATCATCTCAGGTGCTTGAGGAAAAGTAAAACAATCTATTCTCCGTCTAATAAACTGTTATGATTTGTAGAAGATCCTCTCCGGGTTGAATGTGTTGTTGCGTAACAGCAGGCAGCACCCTCAGAGCAGCTTTAGAAGTCTGTGATCTGGCAGCAGAGACCAGCACTCGCTGCCAGATCCTGTTCACATTTATCTCCTCCATCAGCCTTACTGGCAGGAAACCAGCCCCCGCTTACAGACTCATTTCTGATCTGAAAATGGAGGTGGCTGGTTGAACAGCTCAGAAGCAAGATAAAACACACGAGACGTCTCCCACCGAGGCCACCTCACTGGGAAGTCCATTTACTACGAGGCAGATGAAGACGGAAGGCAAACCTTTATACCAAAGGGAGGATACAATATCAACGGCTTCAGTTTGGTACAAGACGGCAACGCAGCTTCTAAACAAGAGCCATTAACATGGACAACAAGAAGCGGAGCAGGTGAGCGTGGGCAACACAAACAGGACAGGAAGAACAAACGGCTACAGCCTGTGAGGAAGTGAGCATGAAACACAAGGACTAACGTGAGGCTGTGCAGACATCCTGTGAAACCCACCGACGCAAACACTGAAGTCAACCTGCAGAGATTTATTCCTGCTCCACTTCCATTGTCCAGCGCAAAACACAGCCTCAAAGTAAACCACCACCAGCGTCTGCACTTCACCACGCCCGAAGCTTTCTTACCCTCAGCAGGGTGCAGGTGGTGTCGACGGCAGCTTTGGCCAGCAGCTGGCAGGTCAGGTCGAAGTAAGCTTTAGGCTGAACGGCCGACAGAGCGATTGTGGGGGCGGCGGGGAGCAGAGCCTGGTTGGCAGCCCAGGATCGCAGCTCCTCGACGGTACGACGGTCCTCCTGGCTGAAGTGGAAGGAGCGGCTGGAGGTCCGCGGCTCCATGGATCCGCCCTCCACCCCGTCGAACGCCACCACAGAGAAACCGAAGGTCTTGACCAGCGTCATGGAGTTATTGAAGAACTGAGTCTGTGAAGAGAAACGTGGAATCACTTCAACACCACGTCACACAATGAGAACAATACGATACAAATCGACATGTACGATTGTAAACACGAGAGGTGTACTCCACCTTGACTCTGTGCAGGCGCACGATGTCTCCGATTTGATAGATTTTGGGATGGTCCTCCAGCTTCTCACAGAAGACGGTGCAGCCGATCTTCTCGTTGGACTGATCCGTAATCTTCAGGCTGGAGCAGAAGTCTGAGGAAAGAAAAGCTCCTGAGGTCAGAACTCTGAGACGAGCATGGAGAAGTTGATAGTGATGGAGCATGTACACGTCATCATTACTGTACATATTTACACTTTTCTTCTACGTTAGTTTCTTTATTGGACTAAATCCAAAGAGTCAGAAACTAGAAGACGACCAAATATTCGTCTCGTCTTCCTGGAGGCGCCAGGAGAGCAGCAGAGCCGGCACCCTGCAGCCAGGACCCGTGTGACAGCAGGGAGTCTGTGGCTGAACTCCAGCTAACTGAAGCTACGCTGTTTCAGACAGACATCAGAGAAACATCCTCCTGCAGCTGTGAGGACCAGAGGGACACGATCTGGGTTTCCTGTCAGACTCAGAGACCTTTCATTTTATTGTTTTTCACATGAATATTTCAAACTCTCAACAGAGCAGACTCTGTTCATATAGCTCACACACACACACACACACACACACACACACACACACACGAAAGATTTTCTCTGCTTTCCGTCAGTCAGCTGTTTCCTGTCTCAGAGGCGGGGGGGGTGCTTTATGGCTTTGGGTCCTTTTTACCAATAACTCTCAATCTTTCTCACATTTTTCAACACAAATCCAAAGAGAAGTGCAGCACGCTGCAGCGTCTCTGTCCGTGGTGCTGAAGAGCTCCTCTGGTTTAAACACTTCTGAGATCTTCGTAGATAAACTTGCTTTTTAAATGGATATTAAAACAAGTCGTGAAAATTAAGATTAACTTTATTCTTTATTCTTGTTGTAAACCTGATAAAATGTAGAAAATAATCAAAATCATTCTCAAAATATACTAATTATTCCTTTAGTGGAGAATATTAGAAGATTCTGTTTCGCATTAAAAATATATTTTAAATTTAATGTTCATTTAATAAAATAAACTTTATTATAATAATTAATACAATTTAAAAAGTAATAATTAACATTCATTATTCTGATAATGTTCTTTATATAACGACTTTATTTTCATCTAACATTCGTAGTTTTAAGAAATTAAATCTTTTTCTTTTCAAAATATTACAAAAGTATAAATTGAAAGTTTCTCTGTATTGCAGGAAGCAACACATCCTGTGGGGGCAGACGGACCTGTGCCGCGGGTCTTGAACGGCTGTTTGAAGAAGACCACCACTCCGTACACGTTGACCACGGATCCGGCCGTCAGCTCGTCCAGCCGGACGTACGTGTATTTAGGCGCCTTGGTCGCCCTGGAAACCTGAGGAGAAACAATATGTAGAGTATTTTCACCGCTTTACGCAGGATGACATGTGTTCATCGTAACACTTGGTGAATATGTCACATAACGTTTATCATGAGCGAATGCTTTACGTTCCCTTACGTCCTCCGTCGCCGTGCAGCGTGCGACCTGGAGCTTTCATTCATGATGTTTCTACAGCAGCTCTCACACTCATACATGTGGGACCGTCGGGACACAACTTGTAATTAACTTTCAGAATGGAATTCATTCTTTTAAGACTTCTTTCTCAAAACGTTTAAACTGTCGTCCCTAAGGTTGCACAGCTTCTACTTGATTTCTACACGTTGGAAGCGTTTGGTTGCAGTTATTAAAAGCTGTGAAGACGTTAGACCTTCCTCCTCTCCTCATCATCACCTGCACAGACCTCTGCTGAGACTCTGGTGCAGCCGACGCGTAGCATCCTGACACTTACAAGACCTCCACAACACACTCCAACGCTAACCAGGCCTCTGACTGACCTCAGCGCACAGCGGGGAGCTCCTCTTGGCGGCCGGCGGGGATCTTGGAGGAGGCGGAGGCGGGGGGCGGGACACCTGAAGGACGGAGACAGAGAGGACACATTACATCCTCCACTGATGCTGGAGGAAACGAGTGAGTGTGGAATATTATATGTTAAGCATCAACTGTCTCAAAGGATATCACCTGAAGAACGTTCCCTCAGAACACTACGAGATATTACAGTAGGTAATAAAGAACGGAGCGAGGGGGTGTTCAGAGAACCCCCCAGCCTTACCGTCGCAGGGTACGTTGGATATGTTACATCGAGCAGTCGCTTGCATCTCTGAAGTCAAATCAGAAAACGCATTCAAATCATACATTACAGTGTTAAATGTATGACTTTAATGTTTTTATTATTTATCATCATGTAGGACCAGACTCTGTGTGTGTGTGTGTGTGTGTGTGTGTGTGTGTGTGTGTGTGTGTGTAACGTTTCATGCCTGATGTTTTGTAAAGTGTGCAGAGACTCTGAGTCGTGTGCACGTGAAGTGAAGTGAAGTTGAAGTCACAGATCTACTATTATAATACGTTGGTTGGTGTATTTCAGAGCACAGCGAGCCACAGCAGCTGCCTGGAGACCGACACGTGTTTAATTCAGTCGTGTTTCAGTCGTTTTGTTTGGTGTGAGAGCAGCAACAGTTCAGACGAACTGTGCAACACGGACTGAGGCCTCGTCCACACGTACACATTTGTTTGGCTACGTCTGTTATTGAACATAAACACTGAGAACAGTTTCTGAAACTCTTCAATGACCTGAAACGTTGTTTGACCGAAAGGCCAAACAACAAAGAGAAAGGAAACGTGTGGATTAAAGCCGAGTCTTTTCATAGAACTCAGGTTTACACAAGTCCTCACATAAACGCAGGCGCCGTCTCCCAGCAGCAGCAGGTTAAAGGGGTGCAGCTTGTCCTTGAGAGCCGTGGGAGATTTACCCACAGTGAAGCCGGCGGCCGCGACCACGTCCTGCAGGAACAACACAAGACGAACAACGAGCGGAGAAATCAGGGATTGAAAACTGAGAGCACAGAGAGGATGCTTCTTCCCAGAGGCAGGACAGATTGAAGCGGCAGATGTTGCATCTTCGGAGACGTTAAGTAAGACGTGACAACAAGCCGCCGAAGATAAGCTGGTGTGAAAAGTGGAGATTGTCTTTTGTTCGGCGTGTCAGCTCCCCCTGAGACGGCGTTACAGCCTGAGCCCAGGGCTGACAAAGGGACAGCAGATAGTCGGAATAATCACGTTACAGAGGAACGCCGAAGACACCGCTTCCTGCGTTCAGCGTGCTTTACGGCGACGCTCTGTAAACAACTCCACATGTATTTATCAATGTGCATAGATGTGAGTTAGAGATGTCTGCCTCTCCAACAGGATGAACTAGTTGGTGCTCAAAGAAAACATTTGAAAAACAAGAAGTCGCGAGTTAATGACCGAAGGAGATGTATTCATTAGTGGAATTATATTTTATAGCTTTAATCTGCAAAGAAGCTAATGTTGACATACAGCAGGTACAATGATTCCCTCAGAGACGGAGCAGGTAAACCATCAACACACACACACACACACACACACACTATGTAAATGAATTCCTCTCATCCTACAGACTAATGTCACACTCATCAACAAATCACACAATTCACTCCGCTCATTAACTTTATTCAAATCACCGGCTTTGTGGAGCAGAAAAATACATTTCCCACAGACACGCCTTTCAAATAGCCAAGCGCCGCTTTTATAATGAAAATAACATTTTGCAATCTCATCAGCAGCACATGAATATTTATATTATAGGAAGGCTTTCAAACCGTTTCTCATTCATCCCCTCACGTGCTTCAAACTCCTGTCTGTCTGACGAGGACACCGTCAGCCGACGTGCGTTAAATATAAGAAATCGTAAGTTATTCCAAGAGGCCTCCCGATATAATGACTCAAGACATCAGGCAATAAGAGGTCGGATAAATAAGTTGTGGTTGCCGATGCCAGCAAAATTAGGAAGAATTAAATTGTGTTCCATATAGTTTGATTCCACTTTTTATTATTTGCTTAAAATGACTATAAGGATCAACAGTCAAATCGTCTTAAGGTCAAAGGTCAGGCTACAGAATGAACCTCCTCAGGTCAGCGAGGAGCTCTGAGGAGCCTTCTAGGGTTACATCACAGGTAAACAGGTGATGCAGGACGCTACATCTCTGTATTCACTTGTACTGTTCATGATGTTCTCCTTCATCAGGCTCGAATAAAGCTTCAGTGGAGACTTCACTTCCCTGTACTCTGATTTTAAGAATCATCTTCACACTCCAGGGAAAGATTCGGCACCATTTTCTTTAGAGGAACACGCGGATGCAGAGAAGATACATTAGAGAACAGATTATTATTTTCAGTTGGCTTTTAATAGATTTCTTTTTCCATTCACGTTTCTACTTTGTTTTTTAAATGCAATTAAAAGTCTTTGTGCAGCAACACGTCTTCATGTTTCACATAATGAGGTGACGCACTGTGAACGGCTGAAGGCTTTAAATGTGCAACATATGTTCTGTTACGCTTTAACTGCAGAAGCTTAACAGCAAAAACAACAGCGACGTGGAAACGAGTGAGAACAGTGAGTGAGTGAGAGCAGCAGTGAGTGAGTGTGAGCAGCAGTGAGTGAGTGAGAGAGGAACAGTGAGTGAGTGAGAGAGGAACAGTGAGTGAGTGAGAGAGGAACAGTGAGTGAGTGAGTGAGAGCAGTGAGTGAGTGAGAGCAGTGAGTGAGTGTGAGCAGCAGTGAGTGAGTGAGAGCAGCAGTGAGTGAGTGAGAGAGGAACAGTGAGTGAGTGAGTGAGGAACAGTGAGTGAGTGAGTGAGAGAGGAACAGTGAGTGAGTGAGAGAGGAACAGTGAGTGAGTGTGAGCAGCAGTGAGTGAGTGAGAGAGGAACAGTGAGTGAGTGAGAGAGGAACAGTGAGTGAGTGAGAGCAGTGAGTGAGAGCAGCAGTGAGTGAGTGAGAGAGGAACAGTGAGTGAGTGTGAGCAGCAGTGAGTGAGTGAGAGAGGAACAGTGAGTGAGTGAGAGAGGAACAGTGAGTGAGTGAGAGCAGTGAGTGAGAGCAGCAGTGAGTGAGTGAGAGAGGAACAGTGAGTGAGTGAGTGAGAGCAGTGAGTGAGTGAGAGCAGTGAGTGAGTGTGAGCAGCAGTGAGTGAGTGAGAGAGGAACAGTGAGTGAGTGAGAGCAGTGAGTGAGAGAGGAGCAGTGAGTGAGTGAGAGCAGCAGTGAGTGAGTGAGAGAGGAACAGTGAGTGAGTGAGTGAGGAACAGTGAGTGAGTGAGTGAGAGCAGTGAGTGAGTGTGAGCAGCAGTGAGTGAGAGAGGAGCAGTGAGTGAGTGAGTGAGAAAGGAACAGTGAGTGAGTGAGAGAGGAACAGTGAGTGAGAGCAGTGAGTGAGAGAGGAGCAGTGAGTGAGTGAGAGCAGTGAGTGAGAGCAGCAGTGAGTGAGAGAGGAGCAGTGAGTGAGAGAGGAGCAGTGAGTGAGTGAGAGCAGTGAGTGAGAGGAGCAGTGAGTGAGTGAGAGCAGTGAGTGAGTGAGAGCAGTGAGTGAGTGAGAGCAGTGAGTGAGTGAGTGAGAGCAGTGAGTGAGTGAGAGCAGTGAGTGAGTGAGAGCAGTGAGTGAGTGAGAGCAGTGAGTGAGTGAGAGCAGTGAGTGAGTGAGAGCAGTGAGTGGGTGAGAGCAGTGAGTGGGTGAGAGCAGTGAGTGGGTGAGTGAGAGCAGCAGTGAGTGGGTGAGAGCAGTGAGTGAGTGAGAGCAGTGAGTGAGAGCAGCAGTGAGTGAGAGAGGAGCAGTGAGTGAGAGAGGAGCAGTGAGTGAGTGAGAGCAGTGAGTGAGAGGAGCAGTGAGTGAGTGAGAGCAGTGAGTGAGTGAGAGCAGTGAGTGAGTGAGAGCAGTGAGTGAGTGAGTGAGAGCAGTGAGTGAGTGAGAGCAGTGAGTGAGTGAGAGCAGTGAGTGAGTGAGAGCAGTGAGTGAGTGAGAGCAGTGAGTGAGTGAGAGCAGTGAGTGAGTGAGAGCAGTGAGTGGGTGAGAGCAGTGAGTGGGTGAGAGCAGTGAGTGGGTGAGTGAGAGCAGCAGTGAGTGGGTGAGAGCAGTGAGTGAGTGAGAGCAGTGAGTGAGTGAAAGCAGCAGTGAGTGAGTGAGAGCATCAGTGAGTGAGAGCAGCAGTGAGTGAGTGAGAGCAGCAGTGAGTGAGTGAGTGAATGCGAGCAGTGAGTGAGTGAGTGAGTGAATGCGAGCAGTGAGTGAATGAGCATCTTTATTTGGATGTCCCATAGTGAGTGAGTGAGAGCCGCAGTGAGTGAGTGAGAGCAGCAGTGAGTGAGTGAATGAATGAATGCGAGCAGTGAGTGAATGAGAGCAGTGCTCTCATTCACTCACTATGGGACATCCAAATAAAGATGGCGGCCTTGTTAACACTCAGCATCAGAGGAGAGAAACCGAAAATAACTCAAACTGTAAATATGATTCAGTCGTCATCATCGTTATCTCAACATGTTTAATTTAGATCACACACCTTTAATATAGATCATTAAATACAACACTCACATGACTTCACAACAGTGAGAAACCGTAAAGCGTCATCAGTAGTAACTATAATGTGGATATGTATTTTATATTATGAATATATATTTCTAGTCCTTTGATCTAAAGTAAGAGAAACATCTCCTTCAAGAGTAAAGAAAATACACACCAATTGTTTTACCTTCACAGGTGTCTGTGTAAACGTCAGATCTCTGACGCACCTACCCCTTGATTGACAGCTTGATTGGAGTCCTTGGCCAGCGCTCCCAACAGGATGACGTTGATTGACGGGTTCGGAGACGAGGCGTCCGGCGGTGAATCTTCTTCTGCAAAACACGATGAGGCGTTCAGGTGATGATCATGTATGACACATACAAATTGCACATGTGGTCATGAATTTGTAAACATTAAGTGACAATGGCAGGAACGTTTCCGCTCCAGAAAACTGTCAACACTATTATTCCATCAGTCGAAACCGAAACCTTAAGTTATTTTTCAAGTAAAAATACAAACAATTCTTGTGAATATCTTTGGGTTTCAGAATGATCTTTAAACATCTGACATCTTATAGACCAAAAGAATAATTGTTCAATTAAAAAGATAATCAGCAGATTAATTGAGAATAAAAAATAAATGGATATTTGCTTCCCGACTCACGTCATGAGTGAGTTTCAGCTTCACACACACACACACACACACACACACACACACCCAACATGTGGGGACAAGAATCCTGTAACAGCTTCGTCTTCTTTTAATCCGATTCCTTCAATTGTTACAATTTCACACCAATGTTTTCTTAACGGGACAGAACGGGCAATTCTGAATCCGAAACGCTTTCACACATTACGTCTCAGGTTTCTCTGTGTCACAAACACAAAATCCCACAATGCAACAGACTGTGAATAAACCAACAATCCAGGAGAGGTTGACCTGCTCATCCTGCAGCTGGGAGGCACAGGTGAGGTGTCAGAGTTTAAAGGAAGGATGTACCCCTCCACAATAAGAGTCTCAGTCTGGCGGCTTAAGGATGAAAAATAAATAACAATGGCCACAGACAAGACAACAATGGCCTTCGTCTGCTTCTACAATCCAGACCGGCCACACACACACACACACACACACACACACACACACACACACACACCTTAGACCGACTGTAGTAAAACCAGCCGACACACACAAACAGACACTTGATTACCTTGGATGATAATCTTCAGGATTAAGTTGTCAGATGCTAACGACACCAACGGGCATTTACGGACCACTTTCCCCTGGAGAAATAAAGAGAACACTTAACTTAGACAAACCGTTGAGTATTCAGGTCTCACTGAGGGCCTGTCAGCTGATCAAAGCCACGTCAGAGAAGTGAGCAGCGTTGATGAGCACCTCGTGGGGAGCTGCGAGACAGACGGCGGATTATTCTGCCGCTTTGCTTTTCATAAATATATTTCCAGCACTAATCAAGAACTAGAAAATAGCCTGGCGTAAAGCAAAGTAGTGAACAGGTGACAGATAAACACATGAACATCAGGGCAGGAAATGATTGAGCTCCACAGTGTGAAGAGCGGCACAAAATATGTTTTCAGTGAGTTGATGGTATTTTGGTGCGAGTTGGGTCTCGCAGAACCGAGTCAGGATTCAGAGGCATCAGAACAGAGAGCAGCTGCACTGCAGGTTTGTCTTGTTGATGCAACAGAGGTGGTGTGAGCTCTTTCCTTTGTTCTGAATGAGCTGCAAGTGATCTGGACACTTTGTGAGAAGACCTGTGCCATCAGAGCGTAAGAGGAATCTAACCTACTTGTAATGCATGCAATAAGCTGCTCTGCGAGGACAAGGTCTGCCCGTGGCAAATATCTGTGTGTGAAGGAACACTGGCCTAGTTATGCTCCTTACAGGCGGCTGAAGAGCTTGATCAGAGTTGATGGTAACACAGACTCCTTGCCTGAAGTAATAGAGTAGATCCAGCCACGGAGGAAGAAATACTCTCATCTTGTTCTCGAGACTAGAGATCGTCTTAGAGTTTAGATATCGTAATATGGTCTTCGCCTGGTTTGAAAGACGACATTTCTGCGTTTATTTCAAACTGTTATTGGCCTTTACCCACTTATTCATTATATCCACATTTCTGATGCACCAATAGTCACTAGAACATCGCTGCGATGTCCATATGGAGGTATTTGGTCACCAAGCTCTAACAGCTAGCAACGCTCTGTTATCCATCCCTCAAAGGTCATGCACTACATGTTTTAGTATCGGCATCAACATGTGTAGCACAAGTAAAAGTAGTCATTATGCAGAATGGCCCATTTCAGAATATTTATTGTATTATATAATAAATATATCATTTATAATAACCCGTCCCCGAGAAAACAAAAAAAGGTTTTTATCTTAACTGTAATAATACATAATCATTTGTTTGTTTTATTAATCAGAATATGCAAAGTAACTAAAGATATCAAATAAATGTAGTGGAGTATAACATATTTGTACTTTGTACTGTGCTCTTAACAAACCTGGACTGTTCTGTTGGAGTAGTCTGTGCTGGTGCTGATGAGCGAGATGGGAATCCTGGTCAGGTGTGTTGGTACCTGGGCGCCTGGCCCCGCCCCCTCCGATAGCACATGGACCGGCATGACGTCAACGTGACCTGAGGGACATGAATCCAAAATTAATGTTTGAACCAACAAACTGGGTGAGTTTAGGGTTCGGTTTAATTCTAGGTTTGTAAATAACGATGTCACCAATGAATCATCTGAAAATGTTGCGTTTATCTGGTTTGGTGAAGTGAAGGTCACCGACTTCAATCTGTCATCCGTCTAAGAAGACAGGACACACTGCTGCTGGCAGACTGCTGGACCAAATACCTTTAAACGCAGAGATCCCAGGTTGGGTCTGACTGTCCACCACAGACGACTCATTACCGGGATAAACCCTCCGACAGGAAACGCCAGATCCATGTCGACAGCACGGCGGGCGGGTTAAAGTCTGCGAGGCGTTTCAGAGAGGAACCCAGGAAAGTGTTGGCCGTGTTCCCAGCAGGTAGCACGTTGCTTCCTGTCAGAGCTCGTTAGTTTGATTTCTGGCAGATTTGACTGGAGAGTCCCTCGGTGGTACCTCGTCGACCCCAGACAGCAGAGCGGGAACAGCCTGCGAGGTACAACGAGCTGTTCACTCGGCCGTACAGTCAGCTGCTCAGTCAGGCGGAAAACACAGCCAGGAAAAAAAATATCTAATAAATCTGATTCCGACCTGAGGGGAGGACCCTGAGGCCTGCATAAGAACGAGTGATTCATTGAAGAGCAGCTCTGAAGGTACCACAGACAACTTGTGTACCTGCAGTCTGTCTGGCCCCAAAAGCATCACCAACCTCCCAGAGCTGGTTCACACACTGCCTACACCTGCAGCTCAGAAACATTTCCCCAGCTTTAAACAACAAAACTAGTGCGGGGTTGTTACCTGTCCCCTAGAACGACATACTTCTTAGTGGGTGCACACTAGACCCAAAGCTGACATCAAGTGTCTGCTCAGATTCTTCGTTCGTCTAATTGTGTCAATTTCGACGAGGAGTTCTCAGAGTTTTGATGACCGAGGGCCAATTTAGGGAGCCAGCATAGGATTTTGGGCTGCACAGGAAGTCAGAGTATTTTGATCTCATAATGTCATTTAATATTAAAGTCTTTAAACAGCCTGTTTGCAGATATGCAGATTACATATCTGTCTCCCGAGGTCCGACGAGTTGATCAGTTATTCCTGTCACCTCCTCTTTTCCTCAACTATACTGTGTGTATTTCCTTGGTAGCTGTTCCCTCTCTGTTCCATATTAAACTGCAGAGTGGTTCACCAACATCACTAACTTTAGCTAACAGCACAAGCATTGATGACACACTCGTGAGGTGCTGTTTCCATGCAACCGGTAGCTTTCTGCATGCAAGTTTCCTGACGGCACGTTATGGTGGAAATGACAAACTGTTGTGTTGTATTTTGTTGGCGGATGTTTTATATCTAACTGATGACATCGAAGTACAGCGAACGTTTACTTCTCACACTGACAGGAACATCGTGAATCAATGAAAGGGCTCAAAGGGATGAGATGTGCTTAAACGTTTCATTATGGCCTCATGAACTAACATAAAACTATAAGAATATGTCAATAAGACATCCATTAAGATGGCATACTGTAATGTATAATTCAATCATCCAGGGTACTAAGTGTCTGTGTTGAGTAACATAGAGGTTATCACAAAAACAAACCCACCTGTGGGATACGATCCTGACACCTGACCCTGCAGGAGCGTATCCACCTGGAGCTGCTTTGTCAGCTTCAGCAGATGAACGCTTCAGACGGAGCTCTACCCGTCATGCAGCAGAAAACATTTCAGACCACCAGTCGGCTGTAAACAGTCGGCTGATCCCCCGCGGTGGGAAAGCAGCTGATCCCTGCCAAATGTCCCCAGTGCCACCACGAGCAGACGGCGGCATTCCTGCTCCTCTAAGCATCACCGAAACCCAGCGCTCAACTGCTCCGGGACACTCATTAACTCTGAGGGTAACTCAAGTTCATCCCAACAACATGGTTCATGAGGAGGCTGCGAGGGATAGAGAGAGATCTCCAAACACAAGCTCAGTGCAGGAGGTGGGATTGCAAACCAGACACCAGTGTTGGGGAAGGGAGGACGCTCGATGACAGATCTGTTCCCTCACAAGCGTGACAAAGTGCCACTGAGCAAGGCACAGAATCTTTGGATGGCTTAAAACATTTTATTTGAAATACAAAATGCATTAAAACTAGTGAGAAACAGATAATCCTGAAACCAGGAAGAGAAGTGAAGAAGTAATGAGGATAATAACATTTGAGGCCTTTTGGATTCAACACTATAAAATGGTGACATCGTGGTGAAGCTCAGGCTGCTTTCAGTCTTTGTAAATAAAGTTGAGTAACAAAGCTGAGAAGTAACCTGAAGGTCTGAGCTCTCAGAATAAAACAAAAAAAGCCAATTTTGCAACCTGGCTAGAAAATACAATGACGACTCTAGAAAAATCTAAAAGGGAATAAAACAAACTAATTTGCAGGTTGGATTTTTGCACCTGAATCAGTACTTGTAGGTCATGACCTCAGGTATACAGATATGTTTGAAAACTGATATTTTCCTCTACAATTTGAGTTTTAGGTTGAGCATTTGGGAAACAATAACATCACCACCAAAATACATGCATGCCTATTTTTGCTTTGTGTAATGAGCATGCACCTGAAATGGCGGCGGCGGCGGCCTATCAGCGACGCTAAGCAGCAACTCCATCTCGTCGGCCATCCAAACATATGAATGAACATTTCCGCTTTCGGTTTCGTCACAGCACCTTGGGCCGTGTGCCAGATAGGTGTTTAATAAATGAAAGTGAAAAATAAGTGTCAAATAAGTAGAATTAAATAGAAAAACTATTATTATTTGAGTTAAGATACTACAGCCAAAGGAAAACGTCGTGTGAACAGAACAAAAATGTACATTTTCAAAAATATCAATATACAGTACGTGCAGAAATGACCTGAGACTTAAAGTGGCTCGATTTGATTATCTTTATAATAAAGTGTCAAATGACAATAGAGGTGAAGAACTCCGAGTTTAATTACCAGAATGTGCAGCTCCCCGGTTATAAACACAAACACTGCACACGACTCTAACCACCAGAGACCAACTCAAATCTAAACTTGCATATTTAATTGCTGTTTAACAATATCCAATTTCCCTGAGCTCTCTAATTAATAATGGTCAGAGGTGAACTCCAACACACTGAGCGCAGTGTTGGCAGCAACCTGAAGGTTCATTTCCTACAACACAAAACCTCCAGTTGCCACAAGCGTACGCTCCAGCAGCTTCACCTGAATAAATTAAAAATAAAACTCAGCAGGTGATTTCAGGGTTTTTATCAGGTCAGGAGCAGCTTGTGAGTGCAGAGCAGAGGGAGTGTGTCGAGGGAGAGCGGCTCTGCAGCGCTCAAAGAAGCCCATTTATTAAAAACCATTTAAAAACCCACTTCAGCACTGAGTCACAGGCTCTCTGTGGACGAGAGCCGAACACAGACCCTGGACACAGGCACTCAAATTGTCTCGCATCTCAAATGACACTATCTCCAAGAAAAATGTGTTTTAAAAAGCCACTTGGCTTGCTGTAGATCACACTACACAACCAGGGAGGACAAACACGTCGCAGAGTCACAGACTACAGTTTAAACCGCTTTCAATCAAGACCTTTAAAATTAACATTGTTTATTTTTAATCTAGTTTCAGCACCTAGTTTTATTTCACATTTATTGTCTAGAGTGTATAGGAAACACTGAACCATAGACGGAATCAGAGTTTCGGGCTTTCAGTGGAATCGCAATGCATGCTGGGGTGGTAAGCCTAGAAAAGTGAGCACCAACTCCACAAGGGCCGCCATATTGGATTTATGCTCTACGTGTTTACATTGTATTTAGCTAGTTTTTAGTGCGTAATCATCGCTCTTCTAGTTATGGGGTTTGGACACATTGTGTGGTGAAAGGATGTTTAAACAGTGGGAGAAAGATAAATAAATGGGCAGAATCTCATTGTGAGCTTCACGATTGCAAAAATTGCGAACTATTTCCATTTCCAACAGCACTAAAGAACAATGATAGAAGGCTAGCATGGACCAAAGCTGTAAAGAGACAGGATTACAATGGGAAGTCTTGGGAACCTAAGAAATATTCAGATTTGCAGTGAGCATTTCATGCAAGGAAAGCCAACAAATGAATTCCCTGATCCTGAACTCGACCTGGGGTATGTAGTCTATCTACTTGATTTATATATTGACAAATGTACTTTCTATATATTGAGTTGTATAATAATTAACAAACACAAGTTAGGTATATATTTATAATAGCTTACCCTGCAACACAACTGCAATAAGCACTTATGATATCGCCAGTTTTCTTGACTGCGTAGATCCATGCCGAATGTGGCGTATGAGAAACTTTCATTGAATGAGAACATTTTGCTTTCAAAAAGCAAAACTCAGAATCTGCGAGAGGATTGAAAGATATTTGTTTCAAACAGTCTAAATGCTTTGCCTTCTTTGTATTCGTTCAAAGTTGGTTTATGAAACTCGACATGGTTCCCTGGGTGGTCAGACATTAAAAATAATGTTATATCGCTGAGGTATATCGGCGGCCAAGAAGTCATGCTGTTGTTTTCATTGACCCAGCCATCCTGCAACGTCAAGGGATCAGGCACTGAAACGCCACTCGGCATAACCAAAAGCTTAGTCTTTTATTTTTCTGTGATTGAAAGTCTTTCGTTAGCTGTTGGTTGCCCCTCAATGCCCATCTCTGATGCAGCAAACACCCTGATGCAGCAAACACCCGGGCAATAAGCTCCAGTTCTGTTCCTGAAACCTTTAAATTCCGCTTGCGGCAAAATACTTTCAAAGCTTCGACTTTCCACATCTGAACCTCATCATAAGAAAGGAGTTCAGAACTCATTGTAGAGCAGTAGGTTTGTTTACAACACGCTTGAAGAATAAGCTAAATACAATGTAAACACGTAGAGAAGAAATCCAATATGGCGGCCCTTGTAGAGTTTGTGCTCACTTTTCTAGGCTTGCCACCCCAGCATGCATTGTGATTCCACCGGAAGCCCGAAACTCCGATTCCGTCTATATAAGAAGTGTACGTATTGGTTTGTGGAGAACCGTTTTAAAGCCTCGAGTTTGGCTTTACGGCCGTCGCCATCTTGGTTTTTGGTCGTCGTCATTGGTTTCTTTGGAACCAGAAGTGACAGTGGGGGGGAACTAAGAACAACCTAATGCTGCGCAAGACATTTTTACAAGACAATTAACTTTAATGACAACAAACTGAAAGTTCTTAGACAAAAACACGGACAACACACAGTGTTATCCAGTTAATCACAGGGTAGCCCCGCCCTAAAGCATACGCTGCTTTATCCTCTACTTTAGTCCAAATGGGACATAATGCACAAAATGAACATCATTCTGTATTGAAGAAGACTTAAAACGAGGGATTGAGACCATAAACTATTCAGGAAAACGTTACTACAGTAATACATTAAGAGAGTCAAGCAGGATAATTTTCTTATAGACCTTTATGCAATCTTTCTTTCTTTCAGTTTCTGCTGGACATTAGAAAGAATGCAAGTTTAAGGCACTTCTGCATTGGCTTCACTTTCCAGATCCGGAGGTTGTCGCTGGGTGTTTCCAGCAGCTGTTTTCAGCAAATAAAATCCAATTAACACACTGTGCACGACCTGCACCAAACAGTAGACAGACACAGCTGGTGGAGACCAAACAAAGCATGAAAGGAGAGTTAATACTGGACCTATTTTCATCAGCTGGGCACAAACATGACTCTAATGTCACGTCGCTCTGTTGCATATGAAAGTAGCTGGTTGCTAACATGCTATTTTAAGAGGTGGAAATTACACTTTCCATGTCGGTGTAGTCTTTGCAGACGAGCGCCTTACAGCCGATGTATCGAAACAGCATTTTGATTGATCAGCAGCAAGGAATCGAACCTCTAACCTCGACAGCGTTAGTGCTTTGTTCAGGTTACTATCAGTCTCGATCCGAATGAACTATTAAACTTTAGAATATTTCTTTCTTCAACAGAAGAGGCTTAACATATTCAGTGTTTCAGAAGAACTGGAGGAGGTACAATAATACACACCGTCTGTGCAGTGGAGATATGTTTTTATCTGTGCATCCCCACAAACCATCCGTCTTATCTCTCAACCCCTGGGTAGAAAACACAGATCTAAAAAGGATATTTCCATGCAGACTGGGGGAGTTTCCTCTGCAGTAGAAATCAGAGTAATCCTCCCAGAGGGCAGTGAGAGATGAAGCTACTCTCACCAGTAGCAGCTGATAAGAAGAAGCGGACACAGGCTCAACGACACAAACATCACGGCTGCACAAAGAGAACCAGGACAGCGGCCAGCTGTTCATTACAGCCGCAGTATGAACAACACGATTAGGGCAGCAACTAGGGCTCTTCGTGTATTTGTGCCGTCACATGACGGGGGTCCGGTGCACGCAGCCGCATGCATAATACACGTGATGTAGATTGATGCACGTAATGTGGAACCGAAAAGCGCGAGTTCCGCACGGAAACTCGTAGCTGTACTTCGTTAGCAACTGTGCTTCGGTAAGCACAACATGCTGATTGGTGCGAGAGTCGGTCATACTATGGCGGAGCTGGAAGACTCCTGCAGGGTCACGATCAGCTACATCAGCAGCGGAGACGAGGACGGTGTGTCGCCGCTGCACCACCGATACTGTCGGGATGTAAAGTTTCAACAAATACAACAAACAATGCTTCAAAGATAAATGGCGTGCCCCGGCTTTCACTGGAAAAGCTTCTCAAAATTGAGACACTGTAGAGTTGCTGACTGCAGGTCCCACAGTGACCGGTTTGATTGGATTACTGGAGATGGTTAGAGGTTTTATGGAGGTGTCAGCCTACTACAAATAAAAAATCATTGCTACTCAAATTAAATCTTGCTTTTTTTTTGGCTGAGAACCATCCAGACAAGACGACAGAATCAGCAGATCTGGGATTACTGTATCGGAGACTTAATATCAGCTAAAGGCACAGAGGCATTTTTATATAAAGACAAACCTTACAGCAACATAAAGATATCAGGAAAGCATTAGAGACATTAAAAAAAGAAAGGCACGCATCGAGAGTGATCTTAACACACATCGTGAATCCGCAAATTAAAGACGTGGATAGAAATCATCGACGAGCAGGTGAAATATAATGTCTCACTCGGTAAATTCTGAAGAGTGTACATTTCCACAGAGTGAAACTAAACCTCCCTGCAGAGGTTCCACAATAAAAGCCTGTCAGGAAGAGGATGGAAGGCTTTTATTGTGAAATTTGATTTAGAATTGCATCTTCCATATCTATATGTACATACAGTGCAAAGTATTCACACTAATCAAATAACATCAAGATCAATCGGACCGCAGAGACAACAAAGTCACATGACGTAGGTTGCAATGACACACACACACACACACACACACGATGAAATGTATAAAAGAAAGGAGAGTTAGAAATATATTATATGTAATACATGTCACATAAAAAGGGCTGCTTCATGCAGTGGAAGCAAATAAAGCCACCCTGATCATTTAGGGTAATGTCTGTTCAACACTTTTGATGTTACACCCAAATCTTATTGCTGTGGGCTAATATTACAAATGATACCAACAGATGGCTAACAGGGAGAGGAGATTGATCTCCTTCATCAGTATAAGCTGGCATGTGTTGTGCTTGTAGAAAAAGAAGAGAATTAATCCCATTCTACAAAAAAACAATCAGGACGGAGGGGAAGACAAACATGTCAGACAAGAGAGTGACAGGCGTGATTAGACGCAGCCTCTGTGTGTCACAAACACAAACTCTTATTGTTCATCTGACGCCGGAGCGTTTGCCAAAGATGCAAACCTTATTTTCCTCCACATTAGCATAATCTGTGTCTTTCTGTGGGGATGAGAGAGAGGCTCAACAGAAGCAGGAACAAACCCAACTCCCAGAATAGATCTGGAGAGGATCGTCCGCGTGTACAGTAAGTGTATCCACACGGGAGAGTGTTGTTATTGTAGGAAGAATCAGCAGCTGACCGACATGCTGCTGCTCTGCTGCTCAGCATTCACAGCCTCGCAGGGCCGACGCCACAACACCTACGTTATTAGTTCCTCCAAAGCCAGATGACTTAAGGAAAATATGTAAATGCAATTTGTCCCGACTCGTCTACATGAATATGTTTTCATAGAATATGTTGTCGACCTTCGAGGGATCTGGTTCTTCCTACAAACTCCAGCAGATACGTTTCCTCAGAAATTAAAAGCCCGAGTGTGCTCAAATGGTTAAAGACGCGTTACGCTTGACATTACGCAATAACTTTACGTTTCCTGCTTGATTATTTATCTGCCGCTTTGAGCCTCACGAGGGACATTTGTCCTTTTCATTTTTCGATAACCTTGGTTGTGTTAATGCATATTGCATACGTTTAGAAATGAGTGTACAGCAGGTCACACACACACACACACACACACACACACACACACACACACACACACACACACACACACACACACACAACACACCTTGAAACTCAATAGAATAGAAAGTATTATACCTCCTAGGTGCAGTACATTTCTAGTCACAGTATAGACTTTTGAGCTCTGTGTGTGTGTGTGTGTGTGTGTGTGTGTGACTATATGACCCGAGGGCAAGTTGTTGGCTTTGTTGTTGAAATTGCTCTTGCAGGATATTTTTGCTTTATTACAAGAGCAAAATAAGGTAATAAGGTATTAGAAGGTAAGCACTTTGAGAGGTAATAATAACAATAATAATAATAAAACCTCTGAAGGGTCATAGGAGTAATAAAAACATTAAAGCTAATACTGCACAAAAATGAAAGCTTCAGCAAAATCAATGTTGTTGCAAAGCATCGACTTCACAGACTGAAAATTATTGTTTTATTTCCCCAGTAATTAATGAAATGTTTGTGACGGTGGCATTATATTAAACTGGCATTTAAAGGGTTAAAATCCTACAAATAAATGAGTAGTTGGTAATTATGATGAGGACTGAAGTTAAAAAGTAGAAAATATCATTAATATAAAATGTTTGTCCTGTAACGACTTCAGATGCAGTAAAAACTTTGTAGGTCTTTTTGGAAAAGCAGTATTCTGAATCTTTTCATACATCAAGAGAGACAGAGAATAAACAGGGTGGTACAGACACAAGACACACATAACAAAACAAAGACTTTCATCTGGTATTTTGGCTTTAGTGCAGAATGAATTAGCAATGTCTATTCTGCAGCTGTGTAGTGATGGGTCAGTGTCTACAGAAAGACATTATTCAAATGTCAATACAATTGCAAAGACCCACATCCAGTATATTTCCATTTTAAATGATCTTAGGTGTTACTACACATGTCGTCAGACAGTTTGTTCGACTGAGTTTTATGCAGAACGGACATCGTAGCTCCCTGCTGGCCTCAGTCTGCGCTTTCAGCCTCGAACCAGCAAGAAACTTTTCATGTGAAAGAGGCTGAAAGAAGGGGGCAGGTGGTCTTTGTAATGCAGCAGCCGGTGAGGCAAGAGAAGAAATAATCAGGGTACCACAGCCAGATGAAAGTCCAGTGTCCTCACCCCTCATACAGCTGTCCAGCAGGAGGTCGCAGAGGGTCACGCATCGAGTGATCTACCCCACAGCGAGCGGCCCCCGATTTAAAAGCAGGAGGGAGCGCTCGACTTTTAACTCTTACAGGCGGGTGGAGACAGGATGAGTGAGCTCCTCAGAGCTCATCAATATTCGTCTGCAGAGAATCCAGGAGCCGAATGATCAGTGGAATGAGAGTACGTCCACACGAGCCCGCTCAAATATAGAAATCTCCTTCTGTACAAACTAAAAAAAGAAAACTTTTCTCGCCCCAAAATAGAGTTTAACAAGCCTCCACAGTATATACATCGTATAACGCCTGGTTGTGTGTCAGCGTGCACGGGCTGACGATAGCTGCCCAGTGAGGGTCGTGGGCCGTGTGGCAGTACAGTTTCTGTGATCACACATTATCTTTAATGCCAATATAGCTGAACACACAGCCACGAGGCGCATTATACTAACGATAGAAGTATCTGAATTGAGACGCAGCAAATGACTTCCGTCTTCTAGTTTCCCTGAAGAAACAGGTTTGTGCCGGTGATCCAGTCACAACTTGTTCGAGTGACCTGCTGCTCTTATTAATCACTGCAAAGAGAACAAACAATGTAAATGACTATCAATTAATCCCCCGCTGAGCTGAATCAGTCCCTGACGCAGGCACGGACGTGATTAAACGTTGCTACTATGACAGATTAATGAGTCACCTCACTCTGTAAACCTAATATCAGGCTACATTTAAAAAGAATGTAACGTGTCCTCTCGTGTTGCCGCTCCTGTCATGAAGCAAGGGATTGTAGAAGGAACATTAGTCAGACGTTATCACGCAGACAGAGCTCATTTGAGTGAAGTACAGTATATAAATGGATGCAGAGGACTGCAGGTCAGCACTGACCGGCTCACTGTCAGTGTTCCTTTAAAAACATCCACTTGTGAAAGATTGCCTTTGTTCAAAGAGCCTCCATTTCTACTGAAACATCAAGCAGGGAAATATCTCAGGATTTTATAAAAACAATCTACTTATAGCAAATTCTGATTGCTTCGATTCATAATTAGATTCTTGAGTTTCCCGGCGCTCAAGGCTGCAGTTACTTGGTACAGATTCCTTCTGACAGCCATGTCCATCACATGAAAGGCGAGCTTCAGTATATGAAACCAAACGGGCCAAGAAATGTAGCAGAGTGCCAGAGAAAGGGGAGCGAGAAAACAACCGTCAATATAAACACGGTTTTAGGCAATAAAAGGTTTAAAAATATTTATTTTTTAATCCTTTTTGAAAACGTTTTTTGAAACAGCGAATAGGATACAGAGCTGCGTTTGTTTACAAGACGATAACTCCAATGTTCTTCAAAGAGGACACTTTTGGTGCAAGATAAAAAAGGATTTATCCGGAGAGTATGGGATCCTACATTTCCCATAATGCAGCGGACGCTCCTTCCCTGCTGAAACTATAACGCCGACGTCATATGGGATAAATGGGAGGGATGAGAAAGATTGTCATGTTTACAACTTGCAAGTGAAAGATTACAGTCGGTCGAGTGAGGATTAAAATAATGTGCACTGATAGTATCACAACATATCGATTAAAAGAGAGTTTGATGACATTGAATAACGGTCTTGCCTGATGTCAGGCGGCTATGAGTTTGGATTATATTGGTTAGTGACAAGTTGGATATATGGAAGTGGCATTTTACAAGTCATAAACTCGTAATAACAATAACTCCAATACGACATGAACCAGGCATAAACACACACATATAAACTCCACATACAGTGGAAAACCACTCAACAGGAAATCATTTTAATTACATTGTGTGCAGCTGTCACTTCTATTAAATACCTGCAGCCGCTTTCCCTTAAGAAAATAAAGTAGCGTGTGATGAAACTTGCCCTAAAATAAACACGTAAAACAGCAAAATCAATTTTCCGAGTCATTAAGCGCCACACTGTCATCCCTCTATCTGATTAACCAAGCAGCACCTCGATAAAACGTCAGGCTGCAAACCGGCAGAGCTGATCGCTAACACAATCACAACCTATTTGAACAGAGAACTTAGAAGACAAAAGAAGAAATTACGCTTTAAAGTGACCCATTAGTGCCGAGACTGCTGCATCTAGCAGTGATGTCTTCTTCTACTCCTGCTGCTCGAGGACGGTTTACTTTTATATTTAAAGAATTAAGATAAATCGGTCAACCTAAGAGAAATAAATTGCAGTTGACAAGCTCTAATTCGTACATAACGAGCAACCATAATAGACAGGTCAAAGGTTAAAAGGTCACAAATACAACATAACATTACTGCAAACTAGAATCAATGCTAAATGTCAAAAATAGTTAGTTCTTAATAAGTTATCTGAACCACAAAAATGTGCAATAATGTCAATATTGGACAACCTAAAGTATTTGTAGCACTGCTTTATGTAATCACTGTGTGTTGCTCACCACAGCAGGCTCTGTAGAGTAAACAACACCTGCCCTGCTCGTCCACCTGTCACCGTGCATGTCGTGCACTGTAAACTCAGTTCTCAATAAACAACCTAAGCTAACGCTACAATGAAAAGTGACCACATATGAATGAGCCGATGTATTTCTGTACCGTTAGTTTATGTCTAAGTTTGGCTACAGCAAGTTAACTGCTCACGTTAGCTAGTTAACGTTAGCTTGCTAGCCAACTTTAGTAAACATTAGCACGGAGGGCAGTTTAGCCGGATTAGCACGAACATAGTAGTCGTACAATAGCACTCATGACAAGTTCACACTTCCAACTAAGTATATACAGTGTTAAAGTAAGCTAGTGAACAAAGAAATCGGTAGAGAGCGAGATACATCTTGTGTCGTTTATTCGAAAGTGAACTCCATTCAAAATTCCTTAGGTTAAAAGTTGTATTGATTCTACAACCATTAACAGATATTAGATGATACTGTACAAGTGTCTTATGAATAAATAGACTATATTGACAAATTCGGCAAGCATACAGCACATAATACAACACGTTATTTAATAATATTTCAACTTTCCCTCGGACCACAAGCGGCGGTAAGTAGCGTGACTTGGGGGGCAAGGAAGATTGAGAGGAGCGACCAAACTAAACAAAAAACTAAACAATGTCATTTTATTCAGAATATAATGGGTATAAGGTGATAGCCGAATTCTAAAGTGGTATGTACAGACTTTTAAAATTGTATAGAACCTTACTCTACGTGGTGTATACGTTTGCCAATAAGTACTGCAACACAAAATATAAGGGTTTTTAGATTGGGTATGGCTACACAGTCCCTTTCTAAAAGACAACGGAGGTTTGAGTGGCTACAAATTGTCACTTAATCTTCCACAAAACTAATGAACTACATTTAAAAAAAATACATGTAATAAAAGGTCCATGGTGGTAAAATGCCCATCTTTAGCAGTCATTAAGTGGAAGGAAACAAGGCATTACATACTGAAAATAAGAGAGGAAGACTTACGGTTGCAGGAGTTTTCCCTCGCTTGGTTTTCGAATTGACAGGCTGCTGTAACGCGCATGCGTGTAGAGAACTCCAGGGGTCACGACTATTTATCAACATGAAAAACTTATTGTGAAGATAAATCTTTAATAAATAAACAATAAAAAGAAATACACAATGGGATTTAGCCAGAGAATTGAGACGAATAGAAAACCAATACAAATTATAAATAGTGTAAATGATAAATGACATACAAAGTTAGCATGCTTTATTACTTTAAGTTGAGTTTAATTAGAAAATCAAACACGTTTTTACTTTGGGAATTGACCTTTTTTCCTGGCTTACATGTCAACTGACCCTCCGTCCACATTAATTTCTTAATCTTTAACTGAGACTGTATCTGCTTTTAATGGATGCACTTCAACTGACGCATCTCTCGTCTTTATTCACAACTTATTCCAACTGTTTTCAGTGCCTACACTTCAACTAATACTGCCAACAATATATAACCTACCTGAACATTATGCAATTGACACTTGACAGTAGCTCCTATTATGAATGCTACTTTAACTGACCCTTCCAGCTCAATGTGTCACTCAAACTTCAACTAAACTTAATCACAGGTCATTTTAATCTCACTTAACATTTAAACTGCTGTCAATTATCTTTAAACTGCCACTTCAATTTCTTCCAGTGCTTCAACTTTGGCCAAAGACATTAAAAAATCTCAAACATGTCACATTTCAGCAGCAAACACAGACATTATCCAGTTAATAACAAATGACCCAGACTCCCCCCCCCCCCCATCTGCCCAGATGACGACTTCCTCGCTCTGATACCTCACACAGGTGGGGACATTGGTAAACCAAATTACAGGCGTAATTAGGTTCCCTCAGCTAACTGTAATGAACCACAAAGATGTCACATAATGACTTAGATATTTTAACATAATTAGAAATGTTTTCCCCGTCATTGCACTGATAGCAGCCACATTTCTACCGCTTCACTCTGCAGCAGTGAATTGTCTGTGTGACAGCAGTTCTCTGTTTTGGCCGTCTGACAGGAGCTGCAGTCTGTCAGGGCGATGAGGTGTGATACTGACATCAGGCAGGTCGACCTGCCAGAGCCCAGACTTCTGTCTGCAGCTGCTGGAAGTGACAGCAGACGACTGGCTGACTCCGCCCTCTCGTTGGTGTTTTTGGGAAACATTTCTGCAGCGCTCTGTCCTGTCAGGAGTCAAAGAAATGTGAGCTGCTGGAGTGCAGATGCATCAGATACCCGGCGTGGGAGAGTGTCCTTCTGAACACCAGTGAGATGACATACAGCGAGTCAGCGATCCCCCCTGACCTTCAGCAGCTAAACTCAATGAGAAGTCTTTTCCTGCCACCTGCTTCACATTGGTGACAGTGAAATGTCATCAGTCATGAACCAAGAACATAAAATCCACATTTACTCAAAAACACTCCAAATGGTGAGCTTGGGGTAGAATTTTCCCAGCATGCATTTCACATCCAGCAGCAGTGATGGTGGAGGGTATGAGCCTGTGACTCACTGCTGTCGTAAGTATCATTTTACAGCTGTTATTGTGCCAGCAGATGGTTTTTATTAACTGTTTAAATGTTGAATGTGTGGTTGATTTATTAAATAACACCTGATCCCAGCAGCCCTTCAGTAACAGCATCTCTGAATGTTCTCAAATTCTACAAACCAAACAATCGAATCGACTAACAGAGAAAATAATCAGCAGATTACTCCATGATGAAAACAATCATCAGTTAATGGTTCCAAATGAGCTCCGCCAGTAAAATACTGCTTTCACGTTAATGCACGGGTAATAATAATCTAATTATATCATATACAACAGCCACAGAGGCTTTCCTTTACGTGCATGTTCCTGAGTCTTAATGCAGGACTTTCTGCAGTGTAGTACTCGTACTTGTACTTGGTAAAGGATCTGCATACTTCCTCCACCACATGCATCACTCATCATATGTAGATTATTTTAGAGCTTTGTCAGTGGGAATAGATGTAAAGTCAGGAGTCATGAAGATAATAACGATTCCTCCTCCGGTGAGCATCCAGAGTGAGTTCCATCAATCCGTCTTGTGATTATTGAGATATCTCTCTGTGGAAACATCCGGATCAATCAGCGTCATCGTGCGTGGGGCAGAAACAACAACTTCCCTCTCGTCAAACAGCCGCTCTGCTCTGAGCTATCAGCGGTCTCGTATCCATGTTATACGATAGATGGAAACCTCAGAAGCCTTTTACAACCAGATTACTGACTGTTTAATTAAATTGAAAAATGCCGAGCGCTCACAGAGCCCGTGATAGAGAGCGTCATTCTGCAGCTGTATTAGCAGGAGGCTCATTACTCAGCACTAATGAGTTCCTCC